>NW_004949173.1:614163-616491 GCF_000317375.1 Microtus ochrogaster | reverse complement strand
GCCCGCCCGCCCGCCCGTCCGTCCGTCCGTCCGTCCGTCCGTCCGTCCGTCCGTCCGTCCGTCCGTCCGTCCGTCCGTCCATCTATCTATCTATCTATCTATCTATCTATCTATCTATCTATCTATCTATCTATCTACCTATGAATGATCTGGAAAAAGGCACTGTGTCTTTGTGACCCTGAACTTCCATGGAGAGGGAACAACAAGGAGGAAGATGTCCCAAGCTCACATGCACAAACCTGACACTCAGGACTTTGCTGACTTTGCTCACCATGCGTATTCTATGTTTCTTGGAGTCACCATTCTGGTCCAGTTGCTCTGTTCATAGACACCATTTGACCTGTGCCCTTCCTGCCAGAGCGGAGCTGTGTTTGAGTATCTGTACTCACTGGAGCACATACTGTGTACGCATGTGCATATGTATATGCACATATTGCCATGGTTAATCTTATGATCTCAGAGAGAGACCCTGTCTATTTGTTGCATGCCTTCCTTTACCCCCAAACATACACATACAGCGTGGTTCTTTATTAACATGAACCTAAATTTATTTCAGCCACAATGACTGGTCAGCCACGAGCCCATGCATACCTACGGCAACTTGACTACTTTTCATGCTGATCGCAGCTAGTTATTAATCTGAGCCCAGGAAAGTTCCCATTTGGTTCTGTGTAGCAGCAATGCTCTGAGATCTGAGAGAGGTCGGGAGGAGAGGGACGACCCGCCCCCTCCTGCCTTCCCTCACTCCTCCACACAGACCCAATGGCACCCGGGAGGACTGAAGTGCCATGTTCCACGGGCTCTGCCATTCAGAGCAACTTTCCTACAAATCTCTTTTTATTGGCATTTCCTCCAATTTAACCAGCCCTGAATTGCATTTGAATCAGTTGAGAGAAAAAGGGGGAAGGAGATGGGAGGAGGTCTCCCCCCTCCCTCTCTCCTGGAAAAGCAGTCACAACCAGCTTTATTTGGTAAAATGCTGCAATAGATGCTTGTCAGAAATAATTTATTCCTGTTAGCTGTAATCTGAAGGAAAACAGATACAAGTCCTATAGTTAAAAAAAAAAAAGCAAAGTCGACTTGCTTTCGCTGACAGTACAAAGGTGTCATATACAAGAAGGATTGACACAGACCAAGGGGTCTTGTGGGAAATATGATAATAACTATAAAGAAGACAGATTATTCCCCAGTTGCCAACATTCAAACCTTTTTACAGTCAGTTCAAACATATAAAACTTTATTGCTGTAGCAGAAAGGGGAACAATTTCTGGTCGCACAGCTTTCCCAGGGCTGGGTTTATACTGTCTGTGTTATTGCTCTATAGTGGCATTTTAAAGTTTATTGAACAAGACTTTTACAATTGAAGGAAGTATATAAAACTGTAAATTTATTAGATTTTTCAGGATAAGTGCCCTTTCTAGTTGTGCTCAAGAATTCGGAGCTACGAGAAACTGCTAGTTACAAAACTTATTAATATTAAAGACAGAACACGCACGATTTGGACCCTAACTGGTCTAAAAAAAATATTATTGTGTTACTGAGTATCAGAGACACGGGGTTGTAGGATAGGATAGGTGTACCCATAGAGGACCAGGTAAACCAGATGTGTTTATTGTTCACTAGCTAAAAAGTTAACATCTGTGTATCTTACTTTCTTTGATTTTAATGCCGTGGTTTAGTATACTCCTCTGTTTAGCCACGGGTGTCTCGAGGTAAATGATCCCTCCTCAAACTCCTGCTGTCTGACCAGCATTTTTCAGTGTGTGGTTCAAATGTGAGCCCAGATGGGAGGCTTTAGAGCAGTGGTTCTCAACCTTCCTAAAGCTGCAACCCTTAATACGGTTCCTCATTTGGTGGTGACCTCCCAAACATAAAATTACTTCCATTTCTATGTCATAATTATAATTTTGATGCTGTATGATTTACAATGTAAATGTCGAATATCTTATATTCGACCCCTATGAAAGGGTCATTTGACCCCCAAGGGGGTTGTGACGCATAGGTTGAGAACCACTGCTTTCAGAGCACATTTGATAATAAAGTAATATATTGTAGCATGTTCAAGCAGCAAGAATACTTTTTGCTTTAGACTTTATTTATTTTTATTTTATGTGCGTTAGTGTTTGCCTGAGTGAGTATATATCTATGTACTATGTGCATGCAGTGCCCACAGAGACCAAAGAGGGAGTCAGACTAGAGTCACGGGCAATTGTGAGCTACTTTATGGGCGCTGGGAATTGAACCCTGGTCTTTTGGAAGAACAAACAATGCTCTTAACTGCTGAACCATCTCTCCAGCCCTTCAACTATATTTTTGATAAGTAAAAAT
>NW_004949173.1:575074-614063 GCF_000317375.1 Microtus ochrogaster | reverse complement strand
CATTTCCACCTCCCTCCCTCCCTGTCTTCCTTCCTCCCTTTTCACTTCCCTCCTTTCCTTTCCTCCTTGTCTGTCTCCTTCTTCACTTCTCAAAAGTTTGGTGGGCGGGCATGGCTTTAAAGATCTTACAGTGCTGATGATAGTCTGTGTGAGGATTTTGTAACTTCAATACCATTAGTGTTTGAGGTCGCCTAGTTTCTTGTGGTCCTGTTCAGTCATTTCCCTAGGTGCTGTCTACAGATCCTAACAGAACCCCAGTACCCCCAGATACTGCCAGATGTCTTTAGGAGACATAAGCTCCCCAGTTGTGAACCACTTATGTATATCATACTGTAACTGACCTAGAAAAAAAAGCCCTCATTTAAATAAGTAATATGGATGGTGTTTGATAATTAAAAATAAAATAATCAACACCCCAAAATTAGTTACCATAAATTATATGAGTATTTACTTTCAGAAATATCTGATCATCGTTTTTATGACTGTTTCCTAGAGAATACAGCAAACCTGTCTCTAAGAGTCGTCATTCAGTTCTGCATTACAATGTACCGAGAATGTCCTATAGTCCGGCTTCCATCTGCAGGCTTTAGACATATCTCCTTCTGAAGCCACAGTTCATATTACCTGATGTCTAAGCACTGATATGTTTTTGCTTGTTTTTTTTCTTTTTTGTTCTTATCAAGGTAGGGTTTCTCTGTGAAATAGTCCTGGCCCTCCTGGAACTCACTCTGTAGACCTGACTAGCTTCGAACTCACTGGGATCTGCCTGCCTCTGCCTCTTGACTGCTGGGATTAAAGGCGTGCGCCACTGCAGCCCAACTTCACTAATATGTTTTGCCTCTTTGTTTTTCATATGCCTACAAAGAGCCGTGTGTGTGTGTGTGTGTGTGTGTGTGTGTGCGCGCGCGCGCGCGCGTGCGTGCGTGCACATGTGTTATGTGACTAAACACAGTGAAAGACTTGAGAAGCACAAAGATGATTTTGATAATAATTTTCTTAGGTGACAAGTTTAATTTTGAGGTACTGTCCACTTGTCTTTAATTTTCAATTTGCATTCTAAGTTTTTTCAACCTCTGGAGAAGGTTTTAGTAGTGGAGAGATTAAAAGCATCCCAACACATTGCTGATAGCGCCTGGTTACCCCCTTGTCACCTGATTTGCAGACACCTGTGTGTACGTGGGACTTTGATCTGGCGTTCGGTGCTAATGGATCTAATGGCCACAGGTAGCAGCTCCAGAGATAATTAAACTAATGCACTGTTTAAAGAGATTTAAGTTATAATAGGCCTTTGGCTTTTTATTGCCTGAGTTTGGGAATTTTGTTTTGTTTTTCTAAAGTAGCTGGGTACTTGTGAGTTTACCAGGGGCCATCTCTGAAGTATTTTTGTGGAGACACCATGCTTTTTTATCCCTTCTGCCTTTGGCTGCTTAGTAGCATTAGCTATGTAACAATATGTCCTTTTCTTTCTTGCCATCAAGTGTACTTCACCGAGCCCTTAACCTGTAGATGTCTGTGGGGTTTCCTTCTGGGAACTCTGCAAGAGGTGGCACCCTTTAGAAATACGACAGAATCCCTTTGTTTCCTGAGTGTCTTGCTGATAAGATGGGCATGTTACATGATTGACAAGCAAACCTCTGGGTCCTGCTGGGGGGTCTGGCTACAATACCTGTGGTGATCCTTCCAGGGGACCAGAATGTGCACCCGTTGTCTCTCCTTTAGTTCTTCTTGCTTCTCATTGATTGTGGTAGACCTTGACAGAACTTCTGAGCTACTGTCTCCGTGCTTCCTCTAGCGCCCATCTACAACAGTGTGGATTCTCCAAGTCACATATCTTCATTAATACGCCTGTTTGTGAACACAGGCCATTGGAGAGTGTTCTTAGATTCCATTTGGTAAGCTGCCATCCCTCTAGATTATGATCTCAAAACCTTATAAGGTTAAGTAAGGCACTGTCAGATTTAAGTAATGATAAGAAGAAGGAAGGTTTGAGTACCCTGAGTTCTCAGAGGGCAGAGTTCTCAGCCCTCCATAGCATTCCAGAGAAGGAGGATCTTCATTAAGACTGTTGAACCTGTCTGATGCATCCATGTGACCTCCGTGCAGTATGTAGCAGGACTGTAATCATATAAAGTCACTCAAGGAAAAGAGAGGAGCTGCGTTATAAAATAAGAACCCTAACTCCAGACGTGTATTTAGCGGGGTGAGCTAAGTCCTTGCTCTGAGGTCCCGACTGCCTTCTACACGCTTGCCACCTGCAGAGGTGAACTGAAAGGGACTGCACCGTCTTTGGGGGCTGAACAGGAAGGAGTGTGGGTCACACGAAGTAGCAAATGTCAGAGAAGTCAGTAAGCACTGGATCTTTTATGAGACCTTGGATATTCTGCTCTTGGCTCTGCCAGCAGCGAGATTGGAATACAGATTACAGAAGGGAGCGTCTGTGACGTGAAGCCCAGGTTTAAATCTTCCCAAGGTTTTAACTTGCCTTACCAGAAGAATATTTTGTTATTTTATTTGGCAGTATTCCCACAGGAGGCCAGGAAAGATAACATTGACTAAGCCTGGGTAGGGCTCACCTAGAAAGTGCAGATGTGGAAGCTGTAGGTACTGATGAGATTAGTGTGTGTGTGTGTGTGTGTGTGTGTGTGTGTTTATGAGAGAGAGAGAGAGAGAGGGAGAGAGAGAGAGAGAGAGAGAGAGAGAGAGAGAGAGTGTGTGTGTAAGAGAGAGAGAGAGAGAGAGAGAGAGAGAGAGAGAGAGAGAAGCTTCATTCCTGCAATCCTGTCTCATGCAAGACTCCAATGCTGAAAACACTAGAGCTACTTATGAATTCACCCCAGCTTCATGGCAAGAGGAAAGAGAGAGAATAGAGGACCCCCACGCTGAAATGAATTTATGCCTAAGAGCTTGTCTTGGGAATGCAAATGGGTTAAGAATCTCTTTCTCAAGGAAAGGAAAAGCAGCGCACACTCAGACTGGAAAGACACTGGAGGAAGCGTAAGTGTGTTCAGCTGCTCCCTGAGGGGGAGCTGTGTGTCCTGCTAAAACACGAGTGTAGGCAAAACGAAGTTTATGGGTGTCAGCCCATGAGGTGGTTTCACGTTCAGCCCAGCAGAAGCTGAGGGCCATGGACCAAGGTAAGGCTTTGCACTGTGCTGTGGTGATTAGGGCAGGACACTGAGGTAGTCACAGACAAGGTCAGTGCAGTGCTAGCACGCTACAGTGGCTCTCCCAGCATGCCTCGGTTTTGCTTTGTCACATCTGATACATGGCTCATAGCCAGGTGAAGCAGCGTGACCTCAGCCTGATGCAGGCCACAGACTCCAGCAACGCCTGTAGCTGCGGCAAAGCAGCAATTCAAACCAGAGCTCCTTGGCAGCCAGGGTTTCTCTGCGCAGAGCAGTCAGGTGTGGTTGCAGAGATGTAAGGGTTGATGAACAAGAGCTACATGTTCATAAACAGCTATTTATTTTATTAGGTGACTGTCTGTGTCAGGAGCCAGGCTGAGTAACTGGAGCATACATAGTTTCCACAACAGATCTGTAGCGCCATTCTAGAGCTGGGGAAACTGAGGCTCTTGAGGAAACAGGCAAGGCTGGGGCTGAAGCTTAAATGTAGACTCCGTCCAAGGCTTTCTTGGCCTTGGGCATCAATCTGGGCAGATTTGGGTTAAATTTATTCCTTCTCTGCCTCCAGTGCTTCTGCTGGGTACCACTCTGGGTGCTGGGGATACGTAGAGCCTGGAGGAAATTTGTCCCTCGGGTGTTTATGTTTATAGGGACACCCAAGAGAATCAACAGGAGCAGCGACGCGCAGATGCTCTGAGAAGGCTGGACACAGCTCTCATGGCACAGCCTTGGCCACACAGCAGGAGCATGATGGTGGCACTTTCATTTTTGCCACCATCTTCTCCATCAGCTCCCACGCTATGGCCCTGAGTAAGCCAGTCCATTTTCTACAAAAGTGGAAGGCCAATCAGGCTAAATGGGCTGTGGACAAAAATGAGAGCCATGCCCCAGAGAAATAGGCCTGCTTTGGGGGGGGGGGACAAAAAACAAAAAAACCAACCCTTCTTGTTATCCCTAAATAGTGAAGGAACAAAACTAGGCTCACTGAAACAGAAAGAGTAAGAAAAATAGAAAACTAAGGGGAAACACTGTAGCTTGAAGCAGCTACCGCTGAGCCCCACTCCTGCTCTCTGAGGAGGGCTCACATGTTTCCCGAATGTTTTCAGGTACTGGGAACCATGTGGGAAAGACCTTCTTCTTTGTCAGTGTGCTGAACCAAGACCACCAAGATGGGCATGCAGACCCCCCACTGCAGCATCCTGCGTGGCCTGCTGGCCAGTCCTTTAGTGGGTTTTGCAAAACAATCCAAGTGGTATTTAGTTGGGGAAGTTGTATGTGGTAGAGCAAATGCAGGTGTTGAAAAGCCATGGGAAAGATACAGAGAACAAAAACAAAAATGCAGACATGTTCCTCAGGCTCCTTTCAATTGTCATCAGAATCTCAGACTTGTTTCCCTTTTGAATCTGATGTTATTGCAGGAACATTACCAGGGACTCAACTTTCACTCTACAGTGACATACCAGTTGTTATCTCGGGACCAGGGTACTCTGTCCTCATATCCTGAGAGATTGTGTGGACGTGGAGTGTGTGAATTAGCTTGTCCTCTAGAAGGATAGCATAAGGGTGGTGTCTGGCTGTGGGGTGTTAGGAACTAGTGAGACCCTGGAATTATAGGGGTTCAGCAGTCTCAGACTGCTTCTGTATGTCATAAAATTATTATTTTGAGGATCACATAAGTACCTTTATATCATTGTTATACCAACATGGCACATTGCCAGTGCCCAGTGTATGCTGGACCTCCCCCCCACACACACTCTAATAATGTTTTTGGGGACAGGGTTTCTTTGGGTAACAGCCCTGACTGTCCTGGAACTTGCTCCATAAACCATAAACCAGCCTGGCCTTGAACTCAGAGATCTGCCTGTGTGCCACCGCTGCCTGGATGCATGCTCTGTCTGTTTTCTAGTATTTCCTCCAGGGCAACGTTCTGTCATGTTATCTCTGCAGAACTGAAAACTGAAGCCTAGAAAAGAGAGGTGAAACCTTTTAAGCGTTTTGGAATTCTCCGTGAATTCCGTCGTTATCTTTCTGGCCTTTGCAATTCTTGCTTGTTTGTCCTTATGAACGTCACCAGGAGCTGAGTTCCATCTGGGGGAACATCTCCAGCCCACTGGATGTATTGAGTATGTGACCCATTAGTGAAAGATGCTGCCACATTTTTATGATAAGATGCAGAAGATACTGGAAGATGTAAGGAGGAGGCGGGAAGGTAACTAGTAAAGGGTGTCAGCAAGGAAACGCAACTTGAAGATGCTTAGTGACTCGAGGCTCCAAACAAATGTAGAGTTAAAAGACTGAACACTGCCAGCTGGTGCAAGGTGGGGTGCTTATCTGCCTCAGAGTCCCACCTGCTCTCCGTGACCCCATCTGGCCAGCCAGGTGTGAAGCGTAGTGCAATAACAGTGAGGCCCTGAAGAGAGTCAACTGCAGAGGAGAGACGCACCTGCTTCCTGGACCTGTTGGCTCTGGGCTGTTGGCTCTGGGCTGTGCTTCCATTTTCTTCTGCTTCTTTCCCGCCACTCTGTTTCAGACGTCACCCAAGGCGGAATGAAATGCATCACTCCAGGGAAGAGCAAGGTGGCTCCTGGCTTCCTGCCAAGAGCAGTGGCTCCCGGCTGAGGTCTCTGTCATCAAGACGAGACTCTACTGCCCGGGAGACACACAGTGAGATCTTTCACCTCAGCTTTTGGTACACACACCTCCATTTGCGTGGCCTTATTCCCCTCACACTCAGTCTTGGCTGATGACTGTCTGTCGAGGGAAGGCAAGGGGAAGGGTATAAATTCCTCACGAATACTCAGGCTTGCCTCATGGAGAGCCTGATATTCAGAAACAGGGAGGTGGGAGTGAGCTCTTTAGAGGGTGGTCCTGGGGACACCTGGTGGCGGGGGGTGAGCCCAGGTTGACGTAACCACTCAGGCTGTGCTGCTGATTTGGGGGGCTGAGGAACAGAGAGTGGCATGGGCTCCCTGTGATAATGTTTCCCCTCTGTTAGAGAGTAGAATCAGAAAGGCCCCATCTGCCTTTTAGGGAAAGGTCAGGCCTGGTGACTGGTGACATCTGGGGTAGGGGCAGTTCATTATGCCACCCAGAATATCAGTAGCTTAAGCGTCGGGAACCAGGGAAAGAAGAAGGGATTAAAAAAAATAAAAAGAAGAAAAGAAAAGAACCCTGCTGCCAATCGGGCAGCTCTGCCTGTCTACAAGCTGCTGTGACCCACTCGTTACAATTAAAATGAAGTGTCCGTCAGCGGCTATCTTCTCTGTGTGGCCCATATGTTTCTGAGCTGATACTGTCCGGATTATTCTGTTCGGGAAAACGATAACGGCTGTTTATAACCTTGGCAAAGACTGAGGCCTAATCAGGCTGGAGCACATTTTCACCGACTGGCTGATAAGAGGCTGTTAGCAGCCTTATCGCTGGGGAGAGATAGGCCAAAATAAGCAGATCTGTGAACGCAGGAGCCCAATCGAGTGGTACACACTCTGGCCCCGGCTTTATTTTTAGATTCCCTTTTCCCGGTTGATAGCAGAAGGCCCAGAGGAAGGAGGTGGGGTGGGCGGTAATGTGTGCCCTGATGGGGGTCGGTGTGAGGTGGAGCGGACTTTAATCAACACAGCGAGGCAGAGGGTCAGCCTGGATCCTAGTGCTCTGGGCTCTCTTCAAATGAGGGAAAAGGCAAGCAGGGTCTTTGGAGACAAAGGAAGGGAAGCGCTGTGCTTCCTGGCCTGGTGTGTGGGCTCTTTGCCTGTTCAGCTCAGTGGCTTCTGCTGTGGTCCGAGTTTCCATTCAGGCAGACAAACTGAGATGCTGAGCTTCTGCGAGTCTATTCTTCCAGACCCTCCCCAGCCGCAGGATCTGACTTCCCTTTCCTGTCTCAATCCACATTGCCTGAGCATCTTCATAGCATCTCCCTAGAGGGACTTTTCCTTGAAAGGCACACACCCTCGCCTATGGAAAGACCAGACACAGAATTAGGATTAAGAGGAAGGACACAGGCAGGCAGGCCCATGAGCACAGGGATTCTCGGCTTGTTCTGATGATCAGTGCAGCCCAAGGCATCCCGCTTATGGTCTTCTCATCACCCCAGGAAGGGGTCGTAGGTTCCCTGAGAGGAGCCGATTTCTGCCTGCATCTTAGTACATCTTTCCTGGAAAAGCCTCCGCAAACTTGCCCCTATATAACTATACAGAAAAGCCACGTCTGGAGCTAGCTTTTCCTTCTAGGTTAGGGCAGAAGGAGGGGAGTACAATTGAGTGAGCTAACCATACATAACAAGGGAATGCTCGAAGGTGCTGCACATTCAGCAGCCCAGTCTTGCGAGAGAACTCTTATCTCCATTACTATTATCGTTGTTGTTATTGTAATTGCAATGCTGGGAATCAAAGCCAGAGCCTCATGCAAGTTAGGCCAACACATTGCTACTGAACTATATTCCCAGCTCCAAACAGGGAATCCTTTTATTTCCTTTGTACGTTCTACACCAATGTCCTTATCCTTAAGTACAACAAATTTTTAAGCGTTCTTCATTCTCCACCTTGTCTGACTCCTTCCATCTCTTTCCTTCCCCTTTCTTCTAGCCCCTCTGCCACCCCTCCTCTCTCTCTCTCTCTCTCTCTCTCTCTCTCTCTCTCTCTCTCTCTCTCTCTCTCTCAGCAGCTGCCTGTTTTGGGAGTCACTTTGTCTTTCTAGGATTGAAAGAGGAGAACCGGGTGGTGGGAAAGAGGGAATAAGGGTTTCAAGCCTGGGGGAGGGGAGGCACTTTCAGGGCACACAGACTGGAGTAGGCACAGAAGGCAGCAGAGAGTATTATGACCATTATCATGCTAATCTATTTACAAGGCTCTCTTTATTCATTAATCTTTGAATGGCAGAATTTCTTCTGCAGCCTGAAATAAGAACCACCTGTGCCTCTTGGACCCAAAAATAAAAGTAGGAGCGGACAAATGACACGTTGAAGCAGGAAGGGGGAAAAATTAAATACATACAAAAGGATAAAATCCCAGCCCTTCTGTCAGATCTCTGCATAGATGATCTCACAGCTCGCAGGCTACAAAATGACCACTTGGCAATTGGGGTGGGGGGGGCGCAGCATCCAACATTATCCAAGTTTAGAGGCTATCATTAGGGAGGGAGACAATGCAGTGAAATTATTAAATGGTCTGCTTTTTTAAAACCCAAACTTAGTTTGTCTTTGTTAATCGGTGTTAATCTGAATGGTTTCTATTGGCCCTTTAGAGTCGCCAGTTAGCATATTAAAGGAAACTTAGGTTCTCAGAAAATTCCTCCTGACAGAAAGCTAACCCGGGAAAGGACATACTCTCTGTGCAGAGCCCCCTTGTCTGGTACACCTGAATTAAGCATGGCTACAGCCACGTGGGCTACAGTCCTGTCTGTTGCATCAGGCATAGACAGTTTACCATACCTACATTGCCCTTGCAAACACTGCCCTGTTATAATACTAAGTGGAAGACCCAGGACCCGGAGATAGAAGGACACCAACTTTCCTTGTCATTATTTCTCAGGTGGAAGGAATGGCAGTTGTAATGTCTACAGAGGAGGACATAGTCATGTCTGGGCCTGAGCATCATCTATGAAGAATGCATCAAAGCTATAGGACTGGACCAGCTTCCCTATGGCTTTACAAAGGTCCTTAAATTCTGCAGATAACTATTCTAATTAATCCTCTGATGCAGAGACTTAGTTATTTAGTTCTAGTTAGCTATCTGCTCTTCAGATAAGCAACTTCAGCCTCATGAGAGAGGGTGCACTGCACCCAGTAAGTCTGAACCAGGACCCAAACCAAGACATTTTGCTTTCTAGTTATGTGCTTTTTCAGTTCTTTTAAATAACTTTATATTATGATTTCATAGCAGAGTGAAGCCTTTTAAATGAATTTTTCAACTGTCCATGACACTGTTTATTCATCTGTAAAGTAAGCATTGTAATTTCCGTATTGATTTTTATTTTTTTTAGTTTCTCCTGAGCTGGGGTTGTCCCATCCATCTCAGTGTTTCCCAAGACACCTACCTTACCCAGTTCTGCATACAGAGCTACTCGGTAAACAATGGCTCGGTAGGGTAGAGGAGGTGAATGAATGACTGAATATGACTTGAAACTGGGCTTCCCCAGTGATCTCCTTTATTAAATGATTTTCCTAAGCCACATGCAAATGCTCAGCCATCCAGTTCTTGTGTCTTCCGGAGAAACAATGGCACCTTGAGTAGTGACAGTGGAAGGAGACCTACCCAAACTGCAGAGGGTTGATTATGATCTCAAATTGTGTTGTCGTTTGTTTTTGTCAGGGTGTCTTGCTCATGTTCAACTAGTTCATGCTTTTAAAGCCTAATAGTAGACTGGTAGCTTCCCTTTCAAAGTATATGCTTCTCTGAATTATCTGAAACCTGTTCTGACTCAGAAATATTAACCAAGATGACTCTTTCCCCTTGGATCTGCATTCTGACTTGAAGACGCTGGGCCTGTGGACCTATAGCTCAGACTGCCATTTCTATTTGCATCCTAAGCCTCTGCTAATCTCTATGGCCTAGCATGATCACCTCCTAGGACTACGCTGACTCCAGTCTCTAAGCAGCCATTCAGAGAGGTCAGAGGCCGTGGCCCAGATTATTTTGGTGGGCGGAGAGGAAGGTTAACAAAATTGCTGTTTTGTTAAATCTAACTTGCTTCTCAGAAGCATGTGCCTGGCATATTTGGGTCATTAAATACAAAGACAGTCTGCTTAAGAATTATGCCAGCAAGGTATTTTCAGATCATACCTAAATGGCGTGTGTAGTGCCTGCCAAGTAGTGTTTTTCTGTGTATGTCTTTGTCCTCGCCACCCACTGATCTGTGTTAGGCCGAGGTGCTCTTCACTAAATGCAACATCGTTCATTCTGGGATCACAGACCCTTTCATAAACACTCAGTCACTTAAGACTCTTGTGAGTTAAATAAATAATAAGCTCCTTACCCTTTGAACAGAACATAAAGCCTAAATATTGAAAAATTAGGCAATTTAGCCCAAGGCAGAATGCGCAGAGAAAGCATGACCTGGTGAGCCAGACCTAAGTGCCAGCAGCAAGGATTTTGATCTGTAAACATTTCACTAATAGCAGATTGCAGGAAGAATTGAAAAGGGTCTTTCAGCCAGTCTGTTAGCTTTTACTCAGCACCTGGTGTGTGCCCAGTACGAAGTTAGGACCCATTCAATGGGTCCAAAAGGGCTAATACATGCACCGTTGCTTTCTTACAAGACTTACAAAGCGTTCTTTCAATTTGCTGAGCACACTCTGGGTACCAGACGGATCAATGTGAACTATATATAAAATATTAAATACTGGAATGCAGACGGCCCGCGATGTTAGAGGCAGAGAACAATTGCTTTGGGGCAGTGATAGTGGAGATAGTAATGGACAAATACTGGGTCTAAGAGTTGAAAAGTGGATAGAAGTGAAGTCAGCAAAAGGTCACGGAGTATCAAATGGGAGAAGAATCAAGCAAGCCAGCACCGAAAGGGGATGCCATGTCTGTAGCATATCTCTCTGTGTCAGTTTTCTGACTGCCAACAATAAAGGAAACCATACTGGGAGGCAGTGTGCCACCACCGGAAATATAGCTGAGGGTGACTAATATGTCAGTAACTTCCAGGGTGAGATGCTCTGTGGTCACATGCTGTCGCAGGACAGTGGTACTAATTCATGTTTCTCTCTTTTCAAAATGTTCTCTTTTCCTTTTTTGCGATTATAATACAATTATCTCCTTTCCCCTTTTCCTTTCCCCCTTCCAGGCACCGATGTTTCTTGGGAGCTTCTCTGTGAAGCAAGGCTTCCAGGGTATTTTTTTTTTTGGAGTCCTCTGTCTACTGTTTAGGGCCAGTCTTTGGGGAGAGGGAGCCCCCTCCCTATATGCCACAGCATAGATGAAGACTAGTGACGCTTCGGTGTCCCAGTACCCTCCTCTCTCAGACTGAGCTCTGTCTAGAATTTTCAGGCAGGTGTTCCCATAAATAATGCAGCTAAAAATACTTCCAGCAGCAGCTGGGGCTTCTTTAGCTCTGGGATGGTGGGACCACAGCAGCCCAGCTCCTTGGCCAGGTGTGTATCATCCCTAGAAAGTAGGAACACACCCCAGTCGCGTCCTTATGTCGACCAAGGTCTCCTTTTGGTCTGAGGAAACACAACATTTATTTCATGTAGCGTTACCTGGAAGCAGGTGTTCTTGGCTTGAAGGCACAAGAGCTTGAAAACAAGTCAACTAGTAGGCTCCCACTAGGGGATGACTGTGTCTTTAGAGAGGTAGGTAGAGTGTTATTCTGTCCATGTCTTTTCCTGTTCGTTGCCCAGCAGAACCTCAACGAGATTAATTTGTATTTGTTAATCATAATGTCGGTGACTGTTCGTACACTGGCAATCTTTTATTAAACACCTACCATGTGTCAAATACCAAGCTTATTTCTTGTCTTATGTAACCCTCTAAAGTGCATTGGTGTAGACTCTGTGCTGTAGAGAGAAGAAGTTCTTTTTGCTTGGATTTAGAAACCAGAATTTGAAGTAGCATACTTTGCCTATACATGTTTTGAGTCAGAATTGGAACTATGGATGCATTATTATGAATGATATTTGCATTCCCATTATAATTTACATGTAATATGGCAGGCTTTAACCTTTCTCCTTGGCTCTAAGCTTGCCATGCACATTCATATATAATATATAATAATTAATCTTTGTTTTTGGCATTATAGCATATCCAACGTGGAATTTGGGGAAGCTTACATGTTTCTTTTAGCAAGGGAACATGCCATCTCAGCATATAAAGACAACCCAAGTAAATGTCTTCAGCTTCCCATGAAAATCTGAGGATGTAGTCCTGGGGCAGGGGGGCAGAGTGAGGTGTTTCAAGGTGGCATTCTTTTTTTTTTCTGTGGTTTTGGAGCCTGTCCTGGAACTAGCTCTTGTAGACCAGGCTGGTCTCGAACTCACAGAGATCCGCCTGCCTCTGCCTCCCGAGTGCTGGGATTAAAGGCGTGCGCCACCACCGCCCGGCTCAAGGTGGCATTCATATTGAGCATTGTTCTTACAGGCTTAGCCATAGTCCATATAAGCAGAAGAATATTTGACAACCAGGAGTATTTAGGGAGTGGGTGACAGATATGGTTTTCAATACAAATCTGTGTTCCTTGTACTCATCATCGTCACATGATGAGGATCTAAATGTCACTGAGTAACCAAATTCTGAGTGAGTTTCCTAGGCTCTGGGTTAAGCCTAGCCTATGCCTTTACTTTTATAAAATCAATACTAATACAATTTATATGGAATTGAGACCGATTTAGACTCTTTGACCATCAAGACTTCAGGTCAATGTGGTGGAAATACTGTGTCAGGATCTAGTTTAGAGGGTGAGATCATTTTCCAAATTTCCAGTTACAAAAGGTAGAACTACCATGCTATGACAAGGAGGCAGGCAGAGTTTGGGTCTTTTGAAACCTGAAATTGTAGTTCAATTTCCCCAATCTTCAGAGTCAATTGTCCTCCCCCAAGATGAATCACACTTAGACCTAGCTGGAAGAGGAAGAGCTTGCCCTCAGGATTCAGCCAAGAGACAACAGAAGTGTGTTGGAATTCCACTCAGTTTCCCATGGACAAGGACCCCATCAGATCTGATAAACGGAGCAAGCTACAGGGCCTAGCAAGAGCTGCAGATTTGCATTCTTTTTTAAATCTGAGGGAGGGCAAGGAGAGTCTTCTCTTTGCTATTCTCCTTGATCCAGGGAAAGCTCGGAAACTCCTTTCTGATATCTAAAGTAAAATGCAGACTCCTAGGCATGATTTCAAAAATATTTCAGTTCCAGGACAGTTAGAGGACATAAAAGTGGTATCCAAAAGAGGCCATCATTTTTACTTGGATTGAATATTTGAAAACATTAAGCTTTTAATCCGAGTTGAAAACACTATATTTGCAGGAGATCTGAGAGTCAGTTTGTGGCATATTGAAATCACTTGAGGACATTTTAAAAGCTTGTTCATGTCCTGGTTCAGAATTTCAGGGTGTGGGGAGACCTCTGCTTATGCATCTTTGGGAAGTTCCCCAGGGGATACTCTGCTATCTCTGACTAAAGTGCAATCCTCCTGTTGTAGATCTCCTCATGGCAGTATTATCTTTGTTTTCATCCAGTGCACATCGCAGCAATGGTACCACATTCCTGCCCTCAGAGTTGCAAGTGTCTGAGGTTCAGGAAGCTCCTGTGGTCCGTGCGCCTCTGAAGTGCGTGTGTGTGGCCCACGAATGCATGTGTTTGTTTGCTTTCCTGGGTACATGGTCTGTGCTTTGATGTTGGCCCCGTGACGTGTGATCTGATCAGTGTGTCCATGACAAGCCTGGGCAAACTGACTCTCCCTCTGTCACCCTGTCTGCAAACAGAGTCAACGTCCTCAAGGTATAGCTCTGAGTCCCCACACTGACCTTTTCGTGAAACATTATAATCAAGTTGAACATTTCCAGTTTTACCACAAATGTTTGCCCTGTGGGAAAATACTTCCCTACATTTTTTGACAATTGATTCTGAGTTTAAAGAACTAATTTGTATTGAATGCAAAACATCCAGCCTCGCATGGAAACTGGAAAGTCCCCAAGTCCAGACTGGTCCAACAATAAGTGTTTATTGTAAAGAGAAAGGAAACAATGAAAGATTACAGTTCTCTTTTGTTCATTGCTTTCTTTGTTCTCTTTTCTCTTCCTCTCTCTCTCTCCCTCCCCCCTTCCCCTCCTCCTCTTTCTTTCTTTCTTTCTTTCTTTCTTTCTTTCTTTCTTTCTTTCTTTCTTTCTTTCTTTCTTCTCTCTCTCTCTTTCTGTTTCTTTCCCTCCCTCCTCCTCTCTTTCCTTCTTTCCTTCCTTTCTCTCTTCTCTTCTCTTTCTTTTCCTTTTTTTTTCTTTTATTCCCTGTCTTGTGGCTCTCATGATCACAAGCTATTTTGTAGATGTCTGGGCTCATAGGAAATGTCACTCTGTCTGGATTCTAAACTTGCAGATGTCTGGCAAAGCCTGCTGATCTTATACCAGATGAGAGCACTGTGCCCTGCCCCCACCCCCAGATTCTGAAGTGAATCCACTAACCACTTTCATGGACACCTGGACTCACAGTAGACACCTGACAGTCTGAAATCAATGTCATCATTTCACCAGCACCTAGAGTTCTTTCCACAAAGGAGGAGATGCTTCTGAACCTCCTGTATGTTTAAGAGTTCTGGGGATTTCATCATTGGGAAGAAGTCCCAGATAGAGAAGCTTCTGTTTCTCAGCATATCTCAAGGATGGTATCTTTGGCTGGTGCCCTAGTAGAGAGAAGGCTCTCCTAGAGACATGTTGTCATTGAACCATGAATTCTGCTTCTAGGAGTAAGTTAGCGTCCTCCAGTAACCTGAATAGTATGTGGGCAAGGGGTGGTGAGATGCCTATTAAGGTAGTAGAGACGCCCTGCGCATTATTCATGGTATTATGATCTGTGATTCCTGGGAGGCGATTCTGTTGTCTTGGACCTAGGTTGACTTAAGCTTTATGTAATTTCCTTGCTGAGATATATTCATCGTGGCTGTGAGTGACCTCTTGTGTAGTGATGGCACCAAGGGTGTCCACTGTCTGCAAAAGAACATCAGGATGTCTTTGGTAGCATCATGTCCTGTTTACATAAGTGAATAGGGAAGGTGGCTGAGCAGGCAAGGTCAAGGGCAGATGTCTATAAAATGTCTTGAGTCCCAGTGATCTGGAAGTATTCTGGAGCTCACGGTGACTGTCTTCTTCAGTTTCTGGAACTGGCCTTCTGGTATTACCCATGGAGGTTTTCCAGTTGTATCATGTGGTGGGAGATCTACCAAACACAAGGAACACCTGGCTCATGACTCTCCCTCCCTAAAGGCCTGAGCAGACTCTTGGCTGTGAACTTCGGAGAAGGAGGGCCTTCTCCAATCTCTGTGTTAGGATCTGGTGAAGGCACTGTTTTGAAGTTTCAGTGGCTCCGCCTGCAAGACTGGCTGTTTTGAACCTGGTGCAGGTTGGGATGAATGGCGGAAGAAGAAGGAGAATGACTTAAAAGCAAGTGAATTCTTGAAGCTAGAGTGCATTGTTTTGGAAATGCAGTTATTTCAGCCATGAAAATGCCTTCCAAAGCATTTCCTCTAGATTTCCCCACTCTCTCCTTTGCTGGCATTGTTGTGATCAAAAATCAAAGGTCTCTCTAGCAAAGGGTCGTGCATGTTTTACAGTTGTATGAATGCTGAACCTTTTATTTATTGCCTCATTAAGAGCCATCCAGGACTGTTCTCTCCCTGGATTTGCTTTCCCTGGTTCCATCCGGAGGACTGGCAAATGGGTGCATGTATTTGCCATGTGACTGGTGGGTGTTCATCATTTACTTATTCCCTGTATGCAACCTTGTTCGTCATCTCCTTGTGATGTCAGTCTGTATTCCAGGTACCAAAGATGCATATCAGGGAAGAACCCAGACAGGGGCCTTGCCCTCCTGGTGATTCCATTTTAGTGAAGAAAATCGATAATAAATAATGACAAAGCGCAATGTAAAATGATAAGCTGTTTACTAAAGTATGTGAATTTTTTTTTTCAACTCTATTTTAACTGGACTGACTCTTCAGCTTCAGGCTTCCTGGCATGTGGCCCCCTGTCTGGCTATGCCTGGCTGTCATAGATTATAGATGTCTGCAGGGCTCAGGCCCTTGCTCAGTAGCCATTCCTGTTACAGAATCTTCTGGCTGCTCACCCAAGCCTTAATCTCTTATGCCTCAATCAATGGGTTGTGTGCCGTCTCCATTCGGATGCTCATTTTTTAATCCCCGCCGCCTCCCTCAATGTCATCCTGTTCCATTTTCCTTATAGACTTCTGGGTCCTACTGTACCTGCTGATTACTTAGTGGAGAGCACTGGACATCTTCCTTAATTAATTCCATCGATCTGAAATCCCACAAGGTTCAAGGTCCTGAGATTTCTGAAGTAGCTAAATGGAATGTCTAAATTCCAGCCCTATCCTTCTACAAATTGTTTTGCCACAAGTAACTGGGAAGAAGTGCTGTGGCTGAGTTTGCCGGAAGGAGTATATTAGTCTGCAGAGGGTTCTGCATCCTACATGCGTGCGTGCTTGTGTGTGTGACGCATCTGTAGGTACACAGGGCTGTGGAAGAGGGAGAGGACTATGTCAGGTGTCCTGCTCTGTCACTCACCCTATTCTCCTATTTCATTGAGACAAGATCTCTCACTGAACCTGGCACTCACCATTTTTCCAGTTAGCCTAGCTCCGAGACCTTCCAGTCCCTGTGCCACCGCCCCGAGCTCTAGAGGTACAGGCATACATGACGACAGGCAGCTTTTATGTGGCTGTTTCAGATCTAATTTCAAGTCTTTATGCGAACACCTTACCCACCAAGTCATCTCCCCAACCTAGATTCTGCATTTTATTTTTATTTACTTATTCTTTAATTTTTGGCCAACCCTTGGACCATAAGATGGAAGAAAACAATATGTTTGGATCAGTTTTCTTTCATCCTCCCTTCCCTAGGTCCCACCCGGCATCTACACACAATTCTCTTCTTCTGGTCCTCTGTCTCCTTTGTCCTTTAATCGCAAGCTTCTGGCTCCCCTAGATGTCTATCTTGGTGGTCAGTGTCTCCTTCCTTTCTTTGAAGACAGATATGGCCATCACAAAGGGTATACAGTCTCTGGCCAGGTCTTCTTTCTCAAGACCAGTGGTCCCAGGTCTATATCCAAAGGCTATGACCAGACACAATGACCTTGACTGTGAAGACTTAAACATAGATGACTTCCTTGTGAGCCTGTGAAAAGCAAGCAGAGAATGTCTAGGGGGAAAGTCATCAAGTCTGTTTCAAGGGCCTTTGGAATACAGGAAGAGTAAACCTTTCTCGAAGAGGCTCATAACTCAGTGCTGGAAGGAACTTAAGATATCACGAGTTCACCTTTTCAATTTTATAAGTGTGCAGGTGAAATAAGTGAACCAGGACCTAGTGACCACTTGCTGTGGACCAGGTCCGAGGCTAGACTACACATATGTATTCTCAGAGTGGGCAAAAACCTGTGTTGACCATGGTAAAAGCTGCTACTAAACCGCAGTCTCACCCCCAAACACCACACTGCCCTTTTTGAACCCAAATGTCTTGAGAGAGAGATTGATGGGCTGCCAATTGAACGGCTCTAGGGCTCACTCTTTCCATACCTTAGATCTGCCCTGCTGCTGCCCGCATAGACCCGTGCCAGAAGCTGCTTCTCTAGAAAATGGGTGGCATAGCTGGTTTGGTTGTGCTTGGGACAGTGACAATCATCGAAGAGTTAATTTTGGCTGAATATGGATAGATGGTAGATGGATGGAAGGGATTGGAGAGAGAGAGACAGACGGATAAATATTATCCTTTCTCACAGGACAGTACATGTGACAACCTGAAGCTGTGTCCATGGTACAGGGGCAAGAAGCCTGTTTGGAGGAGGGTGTATGTGGTCTCTAAAAGGACTTTTATCTCTCTGCCAAGACCAGCCCAGCCGCTGAGCCTCATGGTGCCTGCGGCTGAGGAAGACTCTGTTGCTATGCGCCGGAAGCTTAATTTTATTATTGCTCTCCCCTATTTAATGTCTGTCTCTCAGGCAGCTGGTGATGTTTTAATGAAGCTGGAATTGTATAGTCTGTAGCCCTGGATAATCATAAGCTGCCGAGTCAGAATCAAATTAATAATTCATGAAATTAAAGTGTATAATTAATTTGAACCGTGCAGATGAGAAGAAGGGCCAGAGCCCAGAACCTGCAAGGAGCTGAAGTGTGGGGAATGTTTATTTACTGAGCTCAGCTTCTATTCTATGTCTCTCCGCAGACATCTGCATGCAGGTGAGATGGAACATTCTGTGGGGCTCCATGGATTTGTGCTTGCCCGAAACAAGGTGCTTTTCGCTTAAGACTTGAAAGGATTTTTCTTAGGAGCTTGGCAGCATTTTAATTGGTTTTGAGTTACACTTTGCCAGTCCCAGAAAAATCATGTTTAAGGAGAAGTGAGATGGTCAGAGTTTTACAGGGTTAACATGAAACCTTATACGTTGTGGGATCTATAGAAAGCTCCGTTAAGAATTTTATTCTTTTTGCAGGTCCAGAGGGCATAAATGAAAATTAAAACCAAGAACTGTTAATAGACTCAATAATCCTCCCCCATATAAATGGGGAGAGAGGCAAATGCCAATAACTTCCTTCCTCTGGACAGAGTGGCGGTGGTGATATGTTTTATGTCCGGTATCTGTCTCTGTGTGTGTGTGCGCACACCCGTGCACGCATGCATGCACGTGAATATGTATGAACATTTATGTTGACACTAAAGAGTTGCATCATACACAAGCTCATGGGCATGTGCATCGCATGCGTGCACACGCACGCACACACACACACATGTACATGCACACACAGTTTTAGTGCTATACTAAACGCACCACAGTGAAACATAAGCAAGGTTCCTCATTGGACAGAAATGCACGTTGTCGAAGTACTTTGGCCTTTCTTGCATTCATTTTCTGGGTCACTGTGCAGGGTTGGTCTCTGTTGTATTTCCTGGTGTAAGATGGAGGACTTCTCCTTAGTAATGGGATTTGTACAGCTTGCTGGGGCTCTCCCAGGGCCCTTTATTGGGTCTTGAGGGATGCCTATGTAGGTGGGTCCATTTTGGCTTTTGAATGATGAGTTCAGTGGTGCCCAACATCTTTGGATTCTGCTATTTATTTCAAAAGCCTTCCCAGAGATAAACCTCCTAATGAAGACAGCTTTTTCTCCCAGCAGAGACGAGAGAAAGAGGGAGAGAGAGAACAAGATTGGAGTCAGCATTGTCCATTTCTCCTCGTCAGACCTTCGAGAGTTCTTGTTCTAAAGGGACAGATGACAGGAAGCTATGATACAGACTAATGATGCATAAGCCCCCAAAGGTTTGGGCTGAATTGAGGCTCAATTGACTTCGCATTCTTAGGTCTTCAGAATGGTTATTAGTGCCTCACATAGGGGCCTTTGCTGTGCCTTCCTGATGACACATTTAACCAGGAACACAGTCCCTCTTCCAACAGTATGTAGCACAAGGTTCTTTTCAAATTCTTTATCTTGGTAATCTCCGCCACTGGCTTTGGTTGCCACCACCTTGACCTCCAAGGTCGCATTCTCCTTCCCACAGGAAGGACTTCAGCCCTTGGTGCCTTGCCAGACAGCCTGCTGACCCAGGAACACATTGCCAGGCTCTGCTTTATGCGTCTCCTTCCTCACTGTGTTGTGTGTCTGGCAGTCTCAGGCCAGCGCACAGACAAGGAACAGTCGGTGTGCAACTTACACCAAATGCTTTTCGGGACCAAAGTAATGGCCCTCTATTATGTTCTGTCTTCAAATATTTTGCCTATATGACAGGATTTTCATTGAAGGCACTGTTCATCATTCTTGGGACAAGAAAGCCAACTTATGGGGGTCGGGACCACCATGGTTTGCCCTAGGCATGTAGAGTGCTAAAGTACTTGGCATGTTGGTAAGATTTGTTCTGGTTCCCACTCGGTGGAAGCAGTCTTTAATGATCCCAAGATTTAGAAATAAAATGTTGCTACCTTGAAGCTTCTGGAATTTCTTCCTCTTGTCTGTCTCCTTTCTTAATGGAAAGTTGCTTATTGTCTTGACTAAATTACTATCTTAGTGGAAAAGAATTCTGCTACATGATCATTTTGTTTGGCCATTCTAGCCTTCAAAGTTTAATCTGCTTTTTAAAAAATCAATAAGATTCCTCTGGCACGATTAGAATTTGGGTATGATGTTTCCTGTGAGTTTTTTTTTTTTTTTTAATGCATACAGACAGTTTGGTCAACTCTCGTTGTCTTACCTCAGGAAATGGTATATTTGTTATTCAATTGTGTTGATTAAACTTTAAAGGCTCCCCCTCCCTACAGTGTGGGGATTCCTGGGTAGAACAGAACAATTATTACTTCTTAGTGGCATGTGATCTGTTTCATCACCCATGTGGCATTTAGCCCTAAATACGGCTAGAACCAATGAATTAATTAATAAATAAGTAAACAAACAAACAAACAATCCCCAAGCCCAGCCAAATGTGGGTGAATGAATGAAACCATATCAAAGAATTATGTGACATTATTGCCATGGCCACTTAACTATTTCTAAGTTAACACCATGTGTGACGTTATTGAGTATAAAATAGAGGATATGGGATATAAAATGGTCTTTGGAAAGTTTTGTGAGGAGAGAAATACCTACTAAAACCTGTAAGGACCAGATAAAATATTATTGATGGAAACAGCCCCAAGCTTACAAGCCATGAAATAGGCCTGCAGGCCATCAGAAGAGAACAGGAGTGGGGTGGGTAAGACGAACTTCTGTGGGGCTAGGGCCTCAGTGAAACCTCGGTGCTGGAAGTAGAGAAGGATTCCTAGATTCCTAGCCCATGAACATCTCATGCTTCCACAGCACTGAATGATGCTGCACTTCGGTTCATGGGGCTTCCAATCTCAACTTCTGCTCACTTCCTTTTGATCACATGCTCGCTCCAACAATGCAAAACCACTGTGGTTGATTTTTAAGAAGTAACATCAAGGTTAGGCTTGATTAAGTTACAGACCCCAGGAAGGAGGACTTGACCCTTAAGCAGCTCCCGAATGAGTTACAGCCCTCACTCCTAGGCATGCACATAAGGAGTGTATAATGAAATCCAGCAATTAACATACTGAATTTATGTATTTGTTTAATGTGCACCCTTAATGTCTGCCTTATGGTCTTAGAAAATCTGTACAATCTGTCATTTTTTATTTTTTTAATTTTAAATTATATATGTATCTATTGTATGTGCGTGCATACACATGTATGCATATGTGCATACCATTATGTGCATGTGCAAGTTTAGTAGAGAAGTTGTGCAAGTAGGTTCTTTCCCTCCACTATGTGTGTCCTGGGGATCCAGTTCGGATCATCAGGGTTGGTGGTCCGAGCTGTCTTGAAAGCCTAATACTCCGCCTGTGGAGTTTTACTTACTAGGCTCTGTGTTCTATCAGGAAAGCTGTATTTGGTCAAAATCTAGAGGAGCATCGTTTTTACATTGGGCATTTAAATAAAATCCTTTCTACAGTCACTTGAAAATAGCCTTTCCGGAGTGGTCCATAACTTAGAACATGGAGCTGTAGCTCTCTGTGTAGGTCTGCTGTCTTACGGCATCCGCTTGTACAGTTGCAACTCCCATCCGATCTTAAGTATTCGGAATCTTTCAGAGTGTCACACCCACATGGTAGTAAGAGAGCTTGGGTTTAGTGGATCAAAAGCCTTCCTGCACTGAAGATGACTCATGGCCTCTTTGGCACCTGCAGTGGTAGCTTCTGCCCTTGTCTTTGTCAGCTGATAAAACAGGGGTATAGTTCATTGCTGTAGTTCAAGGGTGGCTTCTTGTTTGAATGCCAGGGTCTTCATGCCAGCATCTATGTGAGCAGTAGAAACTGACTTGCCCAAACCTTCATGGAGTACTTGTTTTTGAAAAGAGGTCTGTTTCTGGTCAAAATTGGAGACCCAATACCCCCCCCCCCCAATGTTTCCAGTGTGACTTGCCTACATTTGATTCCTTCCTATGGTCTTCTGCTAAGGAGATGAGGAGACAGACAGATGGGCATTAACGAAAACAAAAATGGCGGATGTTCCCTCCTGTTCATCCTGGTGGGAACGGGGCATGGCTGTAGCCGAGCTAGGCAAACTTAAGCAGATCGTACTTCTTGGGAACACGAACTAGAAACCCATAGGGCTAAAGAGGTTCTGCGCAAATGCAGTCTCCCTTCCTGTGCAAATCAACAATTTACATGCTTTCCAAAAGGCTAGAATTAATTCCTAACTTTCAAGAATTATTTATTATCATTATAACCATTTCACCACAGGCAGCAGATAACACATTATTCAGAATTATAACACATTTTGATTTAGACAAGGAAAAGAATAATGAAATTGAAAGAAATGCAGCAAATGCGAGTATTCATGCTAACAACGTATTCCACTCATCGCAAGGGAGGGAGCATTCTCAGACAAAGAACTGATCATTTTCCTCAGAGTACAGCTTTTGGTTTTGTTATTCTTTTGCCTTGGGCCCCTGGTCTCACATTAGCATACTGGCCAAGACCCGTTGAGTAGTTTTTAGCTGTAGGATATGTCTCTGTCCTGATGGTCTTTCCCACCTACCCCAGCATAGCTTTGTCTAGACAGGGTAAGAACTGCAAAGCCAGCCACAGGAACTGGATAAGCCAAGGCGCTCCGCTCGCTCTAACTTCTAGGAAACCACAAGGAAATTATAGGGTCGCTGCTGGTAGGCACCTCGGCCTTGTGTGAAGTATTGGTGCTCTTCTGTGCTCAGCTGGCCATGGCCGCTTCTCCTTTCTACACATCTTATCAGACATCTGAATAAAAAGGTGGCTGACATACATTTTCCAGTTGACTTTTCAAGTAGCACAGAAACTAATCTTAGAGAGCCAAAAAGTGTATGCAGTTGAATTCCTACAACGAACAGGAAATAAATTTTAAATATTCTGTGTCAAGTCACTGGAATACAGCTATTGATTAAAAAGTGAATCTTCGCTAAATGATAGGGTATTGATGGATTCATGCACTATGAAATGCTCAGATTTGACCTACTGAGTCATCTTTTGTCATTTATCTGTGTGGTTTTATATATGTCTTGCTATTTTTCTTTCCCCTTTCCTCATCTTTATCATCAAAAGTAGTTATTAAAAACTCACCTGTGAGGGTAGCAGCAGGCTGGACTAGCTTTCTATGGGCACACAAGTTAACACCCACTATTAAAATGGTCATAAACACGCTGGCATTGTTGTATAAAAGTGCCCAGGTTTCTTTATGGGTGTGTGTATAGTTTATTAATAATGGAAACATTTATTTAACATTTCCTATGTCTGGATCAGTTCAGGCAACTCACTTAACCTTTTAAAAGAAATAGATGAGTCAGGTACAATTATGTCCCTTCTTTTACAGTTGAGGAGCCCTGGGGCCTAGAGAGGTTAACTAACTTGCCCAAGGTCTCGCGACTTATAAATGGTATTTTTAGGCAACCTCCACAGGCTGTCTGCGCCACAAGTCTGTGCCCTTCAAAAATATGCTGTACTACCTTCCCAATATATGTGCAGGAAGCAATGGTTAGATAAAAGAACAAAAGCTAATAATTGTTGTTGTTGACATGGTGATAGCTCATATCATCTTCCCCTTTTCATCAGCCAAAAATAAAAAATAAAAAAAATCCTCACTTGGCTTCTCCTTTGATTTCAGCCTGTCACTTGATGAGGTCCCTGCTATTTATATTTTTGTTTGTTAGGAGGGAGCTGGGGGAGCATATAAACAAAGCCCAGGCAAACCAGTGGCCCTGCTGGATATGAAGGGACTCCCTCACCCCCGTGGCAGGAGGACTGCCTAACTGGTATTTAAGAGGGGACCAAGAGGTCCACACTGTGAATGCCAATGAAAGGGTTACTGGGAAATGCAAACAAAAACAACATGCAAATGAGGCTGCCAGCAACAGGTAGACTTAATCAGATGCTGTCAGATGAATTCAGCATCTCCCCGATTGTCGCCTCTCTTTGCCTCCCATTCGGAAGCCCTCATCTGCTCCAGATGTGGTTTAATTTACTGCGACTTGGCTAATTACTGTAATTAAGGATTAATTACTGTTAATTACTTTCACATAAACTCAACGCCAGTCAAAGAGCGGGAGCCTTATGAAGTCTGCCACAGAAGTGAGCTCGGCTCCACGGCCTGTGTGAGCTCGGCAGGTCTCCGTGTGTTGCCTGAGCCCCCGCTGCCTTGAAGCTGCTTGCCCCTCCTGTAGCAGCAGTGGGACTGGAGGCCAAAGGTACACACAGGGTCAGTGCTCAAGCCCTCGCAGTGTGCCCGGGATCAGGCACTTTCGTGCACAGTGGGCAACCCGAAGGATAGGGCCATGTTGGGAAGAGGGCCTGGATGATCTGCATAGACACCAGCCTTCCCCAGCACACCCGAGAGCCAGCCTTGTCCTCTCTTCCTGTGATGACACTGCAGACTCTCTGAGCTGATGAGATGCCAAAAGTCCATGTAGGTGCTCCAGCCCAGGAGACCTCGGCCATAGGCCATTGGAACAAATGGAGGGAGCAGAAAACAGTGTCCAGTCCTCCGTTCCTCTCTGACTACTGACTTCTCTTCAAGTGTGCTCTTAGTTTTAAAGTTAGAAACAGATTTAAAAAGAAAAAAGAAAAGGAAAAGGTCCAGCGTGCCACATGCCTATACAAATAGAAGGTTCAGTGACACCACTAAGTACTTCCTCTCCTACTTTACTCTCCCATGATTCCACTTGTCCCTGCAGATCTTCCTCTGTTGAAGGCAGAGTTCAACCTCTTCCCAGATGAAGACATCGTGCTGTAGTTCATGAATGCTATCTAATCTCCCATGTCAACACCCCAACCCTTTCCATCTCCTTACTTTCTTGGTTTCCTTTCTCTTCTTGCTGAGAGACACTCTTTATAGATAGACTCTTCTAACTGGGCCCACGCGAGTTTCTTCCATCTCCTCGTCTTTGCTTTATCTGTCATTCCACCCTTGCGACCCATGGACATTCCCTTCTAACCAACCCCTCAGCACCTGCGGAAACCCTTCACAGGCATCCCCCCTCTCAGCTGTATACAACCTTAATCTTCTCATCATTCAGAGTCTCAATGACAAGACTTCCCATCTCAACCTTCTGGAGCCTTCCTTTGATGCCACCTTTGATTATTTTTCTGTCTCATGTCCCATGGCTTCCCAGTAGTTTAACACCTCCTGTTTTTCTGTCTTCATCTTATCAAACCTCCTTCGTAGCTGGTTTTCACTGTTCTACACATCACTTTTTCCAAGTTCTGCTTCCTTAGCCTCTGTGGATCAGGCATTTTTGTCCCCTGCATGGTCACCTCTCCCCTCAGGTCCTCAGGTTCTGACACACCGGTGCTTGCGGACAGTTCCCACCTCGGGTCAGCTACACCTGGGTATGTCATTTATCCGCCCTTTCATCCCGTGGTGTCTGCCGTAGCCCCAGTCTGAGAACTTCTTGAAATCAGACCGTATGCCTCGGTCATGTTGCACCTGACAGGGATGAAATGCTATCAACAGCACTATGGGTGTCTTCTGGACCGTGGGCCATTATTACCCAGGGTTCTATGTGTCTTTGGCTGTCCACCAAGGAAGGGTTCAGTCACCATGGTTGCTTTGTGAACCACTTTTGCCCTTATCTAGTGCATTTGTCTGTGGAGGTCAGCTTGATCTTTGCCAAAAGAGTACCTTTTGGTGGTAAAATTAAACATTGTAGATACAGAAAAGGAGCGGTAGGCATACTGTGCAGTGTGTCTCGCATGATATGGTACCACCCCTTTACCAAAATACCCATTTGTACATCAGTGAAGCTGTCTTTATATTGACTGGTTGAAATCACTCAAGTGGAACCTTAGGTCTAAAGCAGAGGTTCTCACCCTTCCTAATGCTGTGACCCTTTAATACAGTTCCTCATGCTGGGGTGATCACCATCCATAAAATTATTTTCATTGCTACTGTTCTGAATCATAATGTAAATATCTGATATGCAAACTTCAAAGGGGTCACGACTGACAACTTGAGAACCTCTGGTCTATAGGAGCACTGCACTATCTCATTAAAAATTCAGGAAATCAACAAAATTAACCTTTAATAAATTAGGTTTTAGTAAAGAGACTTTTGACTAAGTCTTGACTCTAAATTTATTGACCGATTAAAGGAAGTATCTTCCAGAGAGCTGTTTGGTGCATTGACCTTTCTGTGTTTCTTTCTGAGTCCACAAATAATGTTCTATTACATTTTTTCTTTGCTTGACCGATTTGCAAAAGGTTTTTTGGGCTTGTATATGCATACTCTTGCCTTTACTTGCTGTACATGGGTGCACTGTATATATGATGATTTTTCAATATGTGTTTGCTAATTATAAATTTAATGGATCTTAGATATATGTGATCCTGGTGGGTGTGTACTTTATGTCTAGAGGAAATCCACCAGATCTTTTTTTAAAAATTTTATGTATTTATTTTATGTATATGAATGCTCTATCTGCATGACTTTATGCCAGTAGAGGGCATCAGTTCTCACTATAGATGGTTGTGAGCCACCGTGTGGTTGCTGGGAATTGAACTCAGGACCTCTGGAAGAGCAGCCAGTGCTCTTAACAGCTGAGCCATCTCTCTAGCCCCAGGTCTTATTACCTATACACTCCGAAGTTAGCTGCTTTTTCTCCTAGAATTTTGTTGTAGGACATGCTTCCTAGCAGCTGAAGAAAGTATTTCTTGTATACAGTGAATGAAATCAACTTCAGTGGCTAACTTATTTGTGTGTCTCAAATGTAGAAAGTGTAAAAGCTGCAGCGCTGGGTTATGTAACCGTGTCTCATTTCCTGCCTGAATAAGTCATTCACCATTTAGACTTCTTCTTTAACAATTTTGTTTGGCAAGGCCTTACCTCAGTTGCTGCATTTGTCATTGCTCGCCATGTACTATTAGAAGTTAGGGACTGGTTTGGTTTTTATTTTTCTCTCTGGCTACATGGAATGAATATAAGTAGTTCATTTGACGAGTATTTACTGAATGCCTGTTGTATACTGCACACAGTAAAAGACCAGAAGGATAACATGATATTAAACTGTTCATAGCAACAGATTACAGAATAATAAAATTAATAAAGCACCATTAGGATGAGTAGCAGATACAGTTATTAGACATTTCCCTCTCCTTTGGGTCATATTTTCTTACATTCCTGAGCAGTTTGTAAAAGGAAAGGAACTGAAAGATGAACTTTTATAAGACAGAATGGTCATATACGCTTTTGGCCAATAAAGTCAACCTCGATAGGGCGGCCTGCGAAGTAAAGAGGCGTGGACTGGAGATAATATCACGTTAGTTGTTTGACAAGCTGGATAACCAGAGCAGCTGTGAAGTGAAAAGTGCCACAGAGAACATTCCCTGCGTTTCTATAATTTGTTACCTAAATATGCATCTCTGTTAAGTGTTAATAGAAATGCTTGTTTGATGTTATTGCAGTATTTATGTTATATGTTGCATAAGTTTAATAAGCTATGCAACATATATGTTTTTATATGTTATATATATACACACTATAGTTCATCTCACTTATATTTCAATTATGATCCAACTGTATTCTATATTCCATCACCATAATCATTGGAAAAAATGCCACCTTCGTAACATATTGGTATTTAGATGTAATTTTCCTTTCAACTTTTGGTTGAAATAATTTAGTCATAATTTCCCTTTCAGCTTTTGGTATTCATATGTATTGACTCCTTAAAGAGACTGAAAATAAATATGCATAGTATAGTCTCTATATGCATGTATGCCATACATGAAATTCACTTATAGACTCCACGCTTCTGAAGCTGGCATCTACACGGATGTGCTTATGTGTGTGCCTCTGTCCACGCACACTTATGAAATTATGGGGTAGTTTGCACTCCAGGCATCGTTGGTGTGAGTGGAAACAAGGCTGAGGGGAGAGCCGGGAAGTGAATGGCAGTGATTAAGCCGCTTTGTTCAGTACTGATCACCGGCTGCCTGCTATTGTTTTTCAGCATTTGAAGATGAAACATATTCATTTAGCTTCCAGAAAGAATGGCTTTAATAAGGGCAGAGCGGAGAGGTGGGGTACCACTGATGACTAGAGAGGCCCATCAAGACTCCCCCTAAGGCCATTCCTTCAGTGCGGAGGACCACATGACCATTAACTCTGCAATCAGGACAAGTTTTCAACATTCCTGGATATCCTTCAATGGCAGAAAGAGTCATTTGGAGTCAAGGGAAGATGTATATCAGCAGTAATTGGATTCTGGCCAAGGCTTTTAGGACAGTATTATCTATGGTGAGGGAATAGGGAGGGGCTGGACAGAGCCAAAGGGAATGTCATTCAAGCCTCAGCCAAGAGAGCAGCAGCCACTATGGCCACAGGCTGAGTGAGGCCCTGCCTGCACTGAGCCTTCCTAGAAGTCAGCCTTGCCTGTTTCTGGCTGGACATGAGCCCTCTGCCTCTCTTGTCTCCAGCTGAGGTAGGCTTTTGAATGTCCTGCAGCACCAGACTTTGGATTCGAAGATGAAGCTGCCTCGGCTGTGCTAGACTCAACACAGTTGATTTAAGGCCTGAAAATGCTCCAGCCAAGCCTTTTCCCACCAAGGCCCCTCTCCTTTCCTTCGTCCTGACTACTTCATTACAGTCTGCCTCCAGGCCGGAATTGCCCTGCTTAAGCCTCAAATCATTATAATTACCATTATTAGAAATAGCTGTGGGGGAGGCATTGGGACACTAAGAGAAAATATATGAGTGTGCCCACCGTCTCTAGAATTTCTCCTTTGGAGCTCAGGGGACCACAAGGCATGCGGGTTCTACCAAAGCCAGTGAATGCGACGGCTGTCAGGTTCACTCATCCCACCTGTCAAGACGGGGATGCGGTGGGGCTCATTTTTTTAATTGACACCTTCCCCTCTCATTCCACGCTCTCCCATCTCATCCTAATTCTTCCTTTCGTCTTTCTTTTTTCTCTTAGGAAAAAAATCTAACCCTCTGCTCCTAGAATACAGCCAAGGGAAAAAGCCCACATGGGGAACAATGACATATACATTATCCTCCAGAAAATACACAGACCTTAACAAAGGCGCCCATCAGGAGATGCACCTGGTGGGAAGAGGAAAAAACCCTTGTCTAAAAATCAGCAGGAAAATGAGTCATTTAAGAAGTGTGAAAGATTCAGCAATTTCTGAGCTTTGGTTAAGTGCCTAAATGAACCCAAGAGTTCTGTTCTCTCTAAAGATTGTAAGGAAGGAAGAGAGGGAAGGAAGGAGGGAGGGAGGGAGGGAGGGAGGGAGGGAGGAAGGAAGGAAGGAAGGAAGGAAGGAAGAAAGAAAAGAAGAAAGGAAGAAAGGAAGAAAGGAAGAAAGGAAGAAAGGAAGAAAGGAAACAAACAAACTAGCTAGTTAGCTGGAATCTGGCAGAGCCAGAAAGTAGATGGTGCATAAATGCTTTAAGCTTTGAGCTTATGAGAATCATTTCCTGCAGGTATTTTACGAGGGAGTTTCCAGGTTAAATGGGTGTGTGTGTGTGTGTGTGTGTGTGTGTGTGTGTGTGTGTGTGTGTGTGTGTGTGTTTGATGTCATTGACAGAGGAGACAGGGAAGAAGTGTGCCTAAGCAGATTGCACTCACTAGGAGCCTAAACACCCCCACTCTTCAAAAGTCTTGAGAAATCCGCCCACACTGTTTAGAACATCATGGTTGAGCCCCATGGGGAAATCTGTTTCTCTGAGGATTGGTTTGATGACTTTAAAACAGTCACTTATTTGAAGTAATATTGAATAGAATTGCATCGGACCTTTGAATAATTATATAGTGAATAAAATCAATCCCTTAAAGGGGGCTGGAGAGATGGCTCAGTGGTTAAGAACACATTTCTCACAGGAGATCCAGGTTCAGTTTCCAGCTCCCATATGGAGGGTCACAACCATCCATAACTTCAGTTCCACAGTTTCTAAATTCTTGTCCTGCCTTTCTTGGGCACTAAGCATGCACATGGTACACACACACACACACACACACACACACACACACGCAAAACACTCATGTACATACATAAAAATAAATATAAACTTAAAAATGAAATAATAAATTAGGTGAAATTCTGAAAGCATATCAGTTTTTGGTATTAATACTTGCCTTTTAGAAACTTCATTTTTGATCTGCTTAGAGTGTCACTTGCATAAATGAGCATCCCAATTTTAGGCACAGAGTCTTGACAAATATTTCCTCTTCTCCACCACCACCCTAGCCTCTGTTGCTTTGATCTTAAATCTCCCCCAAAAACTTGTCCATAGCTTGTGTTGTTAGAGAAGGCAAAAGGTATTCAGTGAGAAGCCTTTGGAGGTGTGCCTTCGAAGGGGATCATGGGAATTTGGTCTCTTATGTTGTTTTGGTCTTCCTGCCTGACGCAAGGTGAGCAGCTCCGCTCACAGATCATTTGTGCTGTCTCAGAGAGCCAAAGAACCATGGCTTGGACCAGCCAGTCCCCTGATCCCGAGACCCTTTTTTCTTTATGAGTTGGTTATCCAGGACACTCATTATAGTAACATAAAGCTGACTAACTCCGAAAATGTTATGTTTAAAGATTGGTGATTTTGAACAATTATGCCTCCCACCCTTTACCAGCCATATTGGTCAAAACAACATTTTCTTGAGTATCACAGAGTTCTCTCATGATTTCACTTAATCGGCACCACCCTTCTTTGTACCAGGAATTACTGGGTGAAATTTTAGAAGAGCGAATCTCTTTGCTTAGTAGAGATGTGCTTTTCTAACGTTTTATTCTATCAATGAAATTATATACAATGCAGTCTTCGTGTGCTAAGACTCTAATGTGTCTCATTTGTGTATATCTTACTTGTAATAAAAATAGTATTTTAAGATTTGTTTTTTTTCCTCGTGGCTTGGCTTAGCAGTTTGTTGCTTTTTCTTGGTATTTCATTGTAGTGATATCTCAGAATTTTTGTATCCATTCATCTACTGATAGACATTTGGATATTTGTGGCTTAAAGTTCTTTCATGTAAATTTGCACGTAAGCTTATAAGACACACTTATTTTCAGTTCTCTCAGATAGATAGCAGTGCCCCCAGGTTAAATGGTAGCTGTGTATTTAATTGCATAGGCACCCACTATACTATGTCTTACCTCCAGATCTTTGTTTTTATTCCTTAAGAGTTTACTATGTGTATACAATGACCTTTAGTTATTTTTACTTCCTACTCTCTTCTACTGCCTCCTTCTCTCTGAAACCCTCCTTTCCAGCCAGATCCCATCCTATTTTCTTGTCTCCTTTGTGGGTGTGGCGCACTGAGTACACCTAGAGTTACCTACAGGCGCATGGATGGGGCCACACACAATGTGTTATCAGCTGTACCACAAAAGGAAAAGATACCCTCTTGCCAGTAGCCACCAACTGCCAGCAGGCCCTCAGGGCAGGGGACATCTTCAAGGGCTTCTACTCTTTCTGTGAGGAGATAAGGGGCTGGTTTAGAGCAGGTCTTTTGCTGAAGGCAGCCCATGAGTGCAATCACCACGCTGTGTGCAGAAGGCATGTTTCTGCTGCATGGCTACCATCCCTCAGCTTTCATGCCTTTCCCACACTCTCTTCTGTGGTGTTACCTGAGCCTTGGAGAAAGTTTCATAGATGTCCGATTTAGGGTACAAGGCTTTGCTTTTACGTCCTCTGAGTTTGATTCATTCATGTTTCTCACACTAGGCATAGTAAATGAGATGCTTCTGTACACTATAGAGCTGTCTTCACGCTCACCCAAATAGTCCCAGTGATTCCATTTTAACAGTTAAGTGGCAGCAAGGTAATGCCATCTATAAAATGTACAAACATTAATTAGTATTTGATCTAATTGCATTATTAGTTGTTTGAGAAATCCCAAATCAATGGTTCTGCTACCAAAGGGTTCAAGTCCTTATTTCTCTAAATTCCTACTCAGTCTCACTCCTCCGAGAAGCCGTCAGTCTTATCTCTTCACCTCTGTTCCTTCACTGCCACTTCTGTCATCTTCCCAGAGCGCCATCTAAGCTGGGTCATACTTCTCTAAACACTCATTTTATTCTGGCGGCTGCATTCAGTAATATCAAGTTTGGTACAGGTCCCTTACGAATTAGAGGGAGAAAGTCTCTTTCCTTTCTTCTTTCCGGTGTGTGTGCGGCCTAATTATAGTATATGTGTGCTGTAATAAACACTGGAATAAATGAACCTGCTTCCCTGGAGTTATAGTTCAAAAATTCAAATAAGCACTCCCCCGAAGGTAAAACACCTTTTTAAAAAAGATTTGTTTTTATTCTTTTCAAAACATGATGTGGAGATGTGTGTGTCTGCACATATGAGTGCAAGTACCCAGGGAGTTCACAAGAAGGCATATTAGATCTTCAAGGGCTGGAGTTACAGGTGGTTTTACGTGGCTTAATGTGGGTGCTAGGAACTGAACTCAGGTTCTCCCTGTGAGCAGTACCTGCCTGTAACCACTGAGCCATCTTCCCAGCCCCAGGTAAAATCTATTAAATATCACAGAGATTCTGGCTAAGGCTAGCCCTGCCCACACGTATGCACTTCGGTTGTTTATCATCTGTAGGGAACCTTTCACCTGCCTGTTCATGTGGCCTGAATGAGCCCTGCATTCAGCTCTCAGCCTCTGAGTAAATTACATGATAAAGCCAGAGAAACGTTTGCCTGTGGATTTTATTTTTTGACGTCGGTTGCTGGTGAGTTTCCTAGCAGGCTGGACTCTATGATGCTCTGTTCCTTCTCATAGTTTATTCTGAGTTCCAGAGCACACCTGCTGGTAAGTGACCTTCCTAACCACTAAACTGGTCTCTTGTTGGTGGTTATTGAAAGCACTGAGCCAGGAATTTACCCCGGTTTTACTTCAAAAGTCACGAGCGTTTTCCTTCCTTCTCATTTCTAAAAGCAGATATGGTGATTTACTTAAGTTGCTGTCTTTAAAAGTTTAGATGGTTATATTTTTTCGTTACCCTTTGTCTGTTTTCTTCTTTCTCATGAGGGCAGTGCCTTCTTTCTTTTTGGTATTAGGGGAGTCCTCCTGGGCATAGCATTTGTACAGTGACTGTGGTGTGTGTGTGTGTGTGTGTGTGTGTGTGTGTGTGTGTGTGTGTGTGTGTTTGCATATTAGTAAGGATCTTAGAGACAAAATAACATATATCAAGCCCTTAACATTTTATATTTTAATGCCAGGGTCCATTTACTCTCTAGGCCCAAGTAACAGCTATTCATGGTGAATAAATATATAAATAATAAATAAAATTCAAATGCAGCAAATGTAAAGTCTCCATATTTGTGCTAGAAGACATGTGGTGGCAGCCAGCCTCGGAGGCTTAGTAGGAAGCAAGACAGTTTGCATTCAAAGAACGAAATTTGGTATAAATGTGGGGAGAGTAAATAAAAAGTGGCATGGGGAGAGGAGACTGGAATTTAGGGAACAGTGAGACAGTGATAAAAGCCTGTGGCTAGGTGGCCTGGACTATTAGAGCCTACTGTTCACAGACCTATCACCACAGGTCCAGTGCCCATGGGCCACAGTTATCTTTATTTGTGATCTGTGACCATGGCAACAGAACATCCTAAGCCATGGCTTGATGCCATATGCTTTAAATGTGATGAGTATATGATGCCAGGTCTTCCTTTAAGGTTGCTACAATTTAATCACTGAAGGGCTAATTCTTCCTCTTCCTTATCCTTCCTTTCCATCTCAGAGCAGGCTTGGCTAGTTGGCCAGGGAGCCCCAGGTCTTTGCCTTCCCACCACTGAGATTGCAAGCATATGCCACCATATCCAGCTTTTTAGTATTGCTGGAGAGGGTTCTAGAAGTCAAACTCCCCATCCCCATGCTTGCGTGGTCAGCTCTTGACCAACTAAGCCATATCACCAGCCCGAGCTTTGTTTAAGACAGAGACACTGGTTCGGTTGTCCCTGTCATTCTCTGAGACTGAAGGAGGGATGAAAGCATCCATGGGGTGTGAGGAAGAGATCTGTGAACTCAGTGGGCCAGGAAGACTTTCTGGATAAAATGCTTTTGAGTGATTTAGAAATCCTATGATTTAGATGTATTACTCAGTATTCCTTATTACTCAAAACAGGCTGGGGAAGATTTTTCAAAATTCTAAATTCCAATTTTTATTACCAGGCAGCCGCCTCAAAGCAGTCATAAAGAGGCTTACAGTGAGATGCCCTCTAGCTCCGACATTGCTGGAACACTGATGGACTGAGACATGGCCATTTGTACCTATCATTTACATACATGGAAATGTGTATAAGGAAGGAACTGCAGAAGGGCCCGTGTGGTCCCTGTTGGTTGCGCTGGTGGGATAGAAGCCAACCTTTTGTTTCTTTCATTTTCACTCTGCCACTCTAATAAATGGTGAGAGTATTTTAATAAGTCCCCTGGCCTCCATTGTACTTACAGTGTCTAGATGAAGACAAGTACAAGTCTGCTGTCCTAGGAGGCTGGAGTGTGGGGTGTGTATGTGTGTGATTTATGAACTGCTGAGCTCACAATTAAGTACTAGAGTGAAATGCACCTACATTAACAGCGAAAAGAAAGTCAACATCAATTCCAACAGGAATTGTAAACCTGGAGCTAACAGCCTCTGGTTTAATTCTTTTACTCTAGAAATTTATTTCATTTTTTTTAGGTCAGACTGTGTCCCACCTGGAAATGCACACATTTATGGCAAGAGAAAAATGCCGAGAGGTGGGGTTTGTATCTAAGCTCCCCCTATTAAAAGTCTGCCTTTGAAAGGCTGGGTTCTGGGGGTTCTTGAAGAGAAGGGTTCCTCCCATCTGTGTGTCACTTTGAGAGTTCTGGAGAAACCAAACATGGAGACCCACAGATGCTCGATTCTGTTTCTAGCGAGGGGAGAAAAGACTTCAAGGCCTTCAGCTTCAGATCATCAGCCTTGCTGATGGATTGGAGGACGACTCACTTATCAAAGGTTAGAGGCACAAGGCCAGATTGCCAGTACCACAGCTGACCCATTCTACATCAGTGATAGACCTAGGAAACAGACAAGAGGATGAACACATTGAGAACAGTAGGGTTTAGGTTAGAATTCCAGTGTCTGTCTGAGGAAATGCTGTGTAGTAGGCTGTTTTTAATCGACTTTGCCCTAACCTCCAACTTAAACAACACACAGAATAGAACATCAGGTGGTTACAACCTCTCCCCAAAAGCACCCCATGGAGATCAATTTACCTAACTTTGAGCTTTTGTTTAGCTATCTACAGAACAGCAGTTAATGGTTCCAGGCCAGCTTGCTGCTTGAAGTACCGGAGGCCTGGCTTCTGAAAGTGATCTGGACCCAGTGACAGTGACAAATGAGCAATGGTAATGAGTAACTTTATAATGGAGCTGCGATGGCTTGGCTTGCATACTAGGCAGCGAGCTTACAGCCTGGGACAAAGCTTTGACTCCAGTAAGACCTCTGGCAGACAGCAGTGTAAGGCAGTGAGCAAGAGTCCTACTCCAGGGGGATCACTGCTAGCCCAAGGTTGGTGCCCCTGGGGGCTCACTCATGTTGCAGGCCTTCCACACAAGCTGCCATCAGTCACTACAGCATAGGTGATCCTGATAAAAGTGGTACTTACTGTTCTGTTGACCTGTTCTGTTCAATATTTTCTTTGCATCAAATCCTTAGAGTTAGTTGATTCTGATTCATGGAGTTGCTTCTTCCTTCTCCCACCCCCTTCAAGGAATCCTTAGGACTCCAGGCTCCATCGCTCCTAGCCATCTGCTGCTATTTTGATATTTTTCGTTCAATCATTGCTTCTCTCTGCCGCTGTTGGAGCTGATGTATGTCCAGCCTGTGCTTATGCGTAGACCTCTATGCTCTATCCCTTAGAATTTATGAGGCACTGGCTAAGAGATTGCTTGTCGTCTTTCATTTATCTGTCGTGTATGTTTCTAAAATTGATTTCAAGGAAATCTAGGATTTTTGTCAGACAGTGGGCCAGGCCTGACTGAAGCTTGGACCTGTCTGCTAATCCTGTAAAATGTTTGAAAAGTTGAATTAAACTGTGTCTTATGGGATAGAATTAAATGAACCACCAGCAAAACTAGGGCCTTACTAAGGAATTAGGATGCGCTTAATTACGGTCCATCCTGAAACCCACCTCCTAGTTAGCATTATTCTTGGATGTGCAGACTTCAGAACCATGTTCCAGGCAATCAGAAGGAGGAGAGGCTAAAGCCAGCATGTTTGTCTGAATTATTCCCTTTAAAATAACGTTCTTAAAACTCCCACACAACAAGCCTACATGCCTATAATTAATTATATAGTACTTAGGCCCGTGGCTACTCCTTGCTGCAATGGAGTCTGAGAAATATCACTGGGTATCTGACGTACTCTTTGAGCAAATTGGATTTCTGTTGCTAGGAAGGAAAGGTAGACTGTCTATTGGCTAAGAAACTGGAAGTCTGGTGGGATCTTCTGGCTACATTTAATCCATCTTAATCACTTCATCTCAATATTTTCCCTACTCCAAAGAAAGCATCCGAAAATAGAGGCAGACTTCAGGAATGCCAGGGGACACAAGCCAACCATTGCCGTGTCCTGTGTTCGAGGTTAAGAACGTACAGCTAGAAATCCAAAAGCCTACATCTGACTCAGCAACAAATGGTTCCTAGATTTATTTCTAGCCTAATCTTTCACCTTTGGAAGAATCTCTTTCCTCTTCCCATAGTTCCTTCCTGTGTCATGTTCTGTTTGAGATATTGGAATTCCCCCCTAATTATTAAAGTCTGAAGGAATTCCCAATTGTGACGTGTTGCATATGTCTATTAAGCAAGGGCGTCGTAAATAGAGCTCCTCTTATGTGAAACAACACAACTCGGGGTATCACTGGTGTTTCACAGAGCCTCTTGTCAGGTGCCCAGTGTCCTCAGATGCGTCAGCTTCTCAGCATCTCAAAAATTCCTGCCAACAGGCAGTGTATTCCAGCGGAGATTGTGCCCAGCTGTAACCATGCTCCACCCTCCATGACCAGAAGGTACCCGGCTTATAGTTGCTACTGTATGACCATATGTGCTCAGAGGCTTATGAGTTTTCTATGCCTAAGTCATAGCCATGGCCTCTGCTCTTAGGGAACATTTGATCAGTAGGTAGGGGATGGGTAGCTAACCTGAGGGCATTTTATTCAGTAGTACAGGCAAAAATTGGATGTAGGCTTGAAACGTTAGTTGAACCAAAAGTCTGTTCGTGTCTTACTCAACAACACAAGGAGGGTGGAGCAAGAACAAGAGGAAAGATTGTGTTTTGACTGAGTACCTGCATCATTTGACGGATATAGTACGATAGTATAGTCTGTCAAATACCATTTGACATAGCAAATATACAGAGTATTTTTAATACTGGCACTAAACTTTCCAAGGCATTTCTTCATGTCTCATTTAGAAGATGGGGAAACTGAGTCTACGAGGCTCAGGGCAAATTGCAAGGCTGATATTAAAATCCACATTTCTCCCCCATGAGAACTCTTTGCCTTTCTGAGAGAAAAAAAAAGCAAAGCAGGAAATTTGAACTTTATAGTGAAAAATAGAAGAGACCCATGGGCCACAGATTAAGCAATGGGCTGGAAATTAGAATTACTGAATTCCATCTCTTCCCGACGCTGCCACGCAACTTTGCTTTATCATTGCAGGCGGGGTGTTCGAAAAGCTCTATGAAGGATGGAGCCTGGTAGGAATGACATTTCATCATCACAGTGAGAGCCCCACCTCCACTTCTACCTGTAGAAAATCGGGGTGATCATACTGTTTCTTCACCAAAGTGCTCTAAGAATTGCTAGGTTGGAAAGGGCTGAGAGAGCCAAAAAGTAAGCCACCGAGCTTGTCAACGCAGTCACTTGGAGAAGCGATTTTGTATCTTCTAATTGAGCATCATCATCTAAATGTAAAGAGCCCAGAGAAGGTAGTGGAAATGGTAACAATAGCACTTCAACGGTAATTAGTCATAAACGTGTCCAGTCGGTGAGAGCTGAGATCAGAGCTTCTACGTAAAGAGATTTTACTCCTGCTTTGAAGTGTCTGGTGGTGACATTAAGAGAGTGACAGCCAATGTGCAGGGGTACAGGCCTCTCCAGGTGCCATCAAAAGATCGTTAATGAAATTTACAGCTTGCCTCATATGTGACTGAGACTAAGGAATGTCCTGTTCCAGAGATCTAGCCTCCTCCAACTGTGTTGACCTCCCAAGGTAGGCAGCTCACATCCATGAGTCACGTGCTTACAAATGCCCTCTACTAGCCTCCCTCCTGCATTGCAAAATAAATTAGAATCCATCAGCCACCCATCTGTGAGTCACAATGATTCACTATTCATGTCTCTTGGCATTACCCATAAACGTATCTTATAATATCTTATAATAACAGAGCAATACAACATAGGTGTTTTTAAGTTATTCCTTTAAGTCCCTTAACATATTAATTTTCCTTTTTTAAAAATCAAGCTTATATGTATGCATGTGTGCATGTATGTATGTATATATACATACATATACATATATACATATATATACATATATATGTAAGTATATGTACTTGAGAACCATAGAGCACAGGTGGAGGTCAATTGACTGTGGACAGGAGTTTGTTCTTTCTGTGTGGGGTCTGGGAATTGAACTCAGGTCATCAGCCTTGGCTGCAGTCTCCTTTAACCTAAACAACCATGAAGACCCTCTTCCCTATATCTTGTTAGCTAAAGAAAAGCTAAGTCAGCTTGTAGGTGTCAAAGGTATGCGACGGACTTTTTCTGTTTGGTATTTTAGATGTATGAGAGACTCAGAGCAGAAGTGCAGTTGGTTCAACTGACTTCCAGGTCTTAGCTACTGAGGCTGGCCTCGGGAGGGAAAACAGACGGCAGACAGTGTGATGTGAGGATGTTGAGGAGTGATGTTCCTCAGCCATTCTTACCTGGGATTTCAGCAGCCTCGTCTGACAGCAACCCTGCATCATTTGTGTGTTAGTTCAAATTAACTCAGGGCTGTTTTTAAGAATGCTACAGGATCCCCATGATTCCTGGAATTTGTGGGAATGAGCAAGGGCCAGCGAAACTGTAGGAACCGGCAAGGAACAGTAAAATCATGTGGAGTGGAAATTGGCAATGGCAGGCAGGATCGTGTGGAGTGGGGATGGACAATGGTCCACAGGATCGTGTGGAGTGGGGATGGACAATG
>NW_004949173.1:532725-574974 GCF_000317375.1 Microtus ochrogaster | reverse complement strand
GGGGATGGACAATGATCCACAGGATCGTGTGGAGTGGGGATGGACAATGATCCACAGAATCGTGTGGAGTGGGGATGGACAATGGTCCACAGGATTGTGTGGCATGGGATCGGGTGATGGCAGGCAAGATCATGTGAGGTGGTCATGGACAAAGGCCAGCAGGCAGGCTTATAGGATCCCACCTTTCTCTCAGAGTGGCACCATTTCCTTCTACTCCAGCTGTTGACCTTCCCAGTTATAGAGAAGTTTCCAGGTAACAACAACAACAAGAAATTAAAAAAAAAATCTCTGTGTTCTCTCTCTCCCTCTCTCTCCTCTTCCCCACCCCCCCTCCTTTTCTGCTCAAGTACTTGATGCAATACCATTGTTGCTCCAGAAACCCAGGGGAGAAATCAAGCCTTGAACAAATGGAGGGCACTCCTAGAAAGTTTGACTACTGGCTCTAACTCTCATCCTCTGATTTGAAATTTTCTTCCCACTTCACCAAATGCTGCAGACTCCCTATTCTATCTGTAAAGGGTTTAGGCTTCCTTCCTTGTCTGTACCCTTCTTATTAGGTACATGCAACACCAATATATACTTATATGAGCCATATATGTTTGTGTGTGATTCCTATTTCAAAGCACAGAAAAGAAGAACCATTGGCTACAGATAAGTTTGGTTATGTTTATATTCTTGGTCTGTTGTAAATTAATATGGCAGGATATTGTTTGTATATTTCTTAGTCTCTTAGATACACTCAACTTATAACAACCATAACATAGTATGACTTTAAACAAGTCCTCGTACCTATCTTAAGTGTTTTGTGGCCATCTTCAGGCTGGGAGTGGGGACATTTGACAGTTTTTTCATGAAGAGTGGACCAAGCAGGATTTGTTTGTGATATTTTTGGTTTATGATTAAAGCAGTTTTAACTTAATTAATGAAGCTTTTGAGTAGAAAAATTCCTTAGGGTTGATGATGCTCAACTGTCTCAGATTTGACTTGAGGTACAACGATGAGACCTAGTGCCTGCTGTGTAATTGTTATGCCCAAGACTAGACAGCATTTGAATTTTGTTTATATTGGAGACTGAGATCTTGGAGATACGATTTTTTTTCAAATCACAATAGCAATATTTTTATAGCTATAGCAGTATTAAAATGATGCACATCAGGCTGCCCACGAAGCAGCGCCTGGCTCCAAAATGAAGACATTTAGCCACTGTGACCAATAGCACAGGCACAATTTTATCTCTTTAAAAAAAATCCTCTGTCAAGAAAAATAAAGTGAAGGCATTCTGCTGATTATACAAACCAACCAGGAGGATTACAGATATGTGTTATAATTAAGAGCATTGAATCATTTCCTTAAAAATGCAAGCTATTGAGACATCATATCACTTTATAAAAAATAATTTAGAATGCAGAGGTGTGTGGTATGTATGTGTATGGTGTATGGTGTATGTATGGTGTGTGGCGTATGTGGTATGTGTCTGTGGTGTGTGTATAGTATTTGTGTATGGTGTGTGGTGTGTGTTTTATGTGTGTATGTGATGTGTGTGTGGTGTGTATGGTATCTGTGTATGGTGTGTGGTGTGTTTGTTATGTGTGTATATGGTGTGTGTGTGGTGTGTGTGGTATGTGTGTATGGTGTGTAAGTGGGTGTGTGTGTGTTATGTACTCCCATGCACCTGTGCACATGCATGTGTGTGTGCCCGCCTGCATGTATGCTTTCACGTTTCTGTGAGTTTCCCTGGTGAGCCAGCTTCTTGAGGCTCCACTGACTTGTGTAGCTTCCCACTTTCTGCTGGCTGCTAAAAGGGATGATGTGGGTCAGGGGACTGGTCAAGAGATAATGAAGTAGAAATAAGAACTTTATATCTAGCCTATTTGGAAAGAGGGAGCAAATCCTCCTAATCAATTCTGATTCTGCTGCCTTTGTTGCCTAAGGTCAGCTTCAGTCATTAGAAGAGGCTGCCCCAAGCTCCAAGATCTCTATCAGCTAAGGTTAAATAATAAGCCTTCAAAAGGATGGGGGTGGGGAGGCAGAGTCCCTGCAGAAGCCTCTCACTTCTTAGAATTCCCATCACAAATTTTGAATCCTGTGACAGGAACATTTGGTAGGTAGCTACATTCTGAGGATATTTTCCTTGTACTCTGGTAAGAATGAGAATTGTCATGGGGAGCATGATTCCGTCCCTCCTTCTAAGATAAAAAGGTCTAACGTACTGCACCAGACTGCCGGTCATCTGCACGACTATCCAAGGAGGGACCTCAACAGGATGGTGTGATGTTGGGGCTGTGATGGGTAGTGGGGGAAGACTTAGTTTCAAGGTCTGATCTGAAATGTGAGGAAGAAACAAATAAACACAATCAAACAAAAACCCTTCACGATTCTGCAGGAGGTTTGGTGTTAGCATCCTTTCCTCTCTATGCTGCCGATTAAGCTTTATGCTCCATGGATACTTCTCAATCCTCCAAAGTAGAAAAGCGGAAGTGCATCCAAAGCCCTTTAACATGCCATGCTACTTACTTCCCCATCACTGAGATAAAACATGTCTTGTGGGAACACATTATAAGAGAAATTCATCTTGGCTCCCAGTTTCAGAGGAACAGTCATGATGGGGGGAAGGCATGGCAGAGCATCTTCTGGGGTAGCAGGAGCCTGAGGTGGCAGCCCATCCATTCTGGTCGGTTGGAAAGCTGAGAAAGGATTGTAGGTGGAGCTGGCCTCTATCCATCAAGGCACTGCTATATGGCATGGTGTCTGGCAGGTAGGCTCTGTTTCAGAGGGGCAACAACCTCCCTAAACAATGCCATTGTCTGGGGACCAAATCCAGACTCAAACCACACTGGTGCGCTTGCTTCTCAACTGGATCAGGGCAGCAGTAAAACATTGCAAAAAGCATGGAAAGTAAGAGAAAATAGTGTTAGTGCTGCCCCCCAAATGAAACTTTTTATTACTCACTTCCATTTTTATCTCTTTGCAATACATAGTTAACTATTAGACAGTTATTAGATATGAGATATTACATAGTTTTAATGGAAACAGACACAGTGAACTCATTAAAACAGGCTAGGAATTTTGTATGTTGCTCTGTTCCTTTCAATCATTATTTTTTAATAACTACTCAATATTCCTCAGTTGTAAGTGCCATTACATAGAAACAGGCAAGTGTTGATGAGTAGCATTTATTATTATCATTGTGAATATACGGGGAGGAAATGATACATTTTTGTCTTCTCTTCCTTCTAGCCCTTGTCAACAAAACAGCGGGGGAATAAAATGTTCAAGTATTTGGTTTTTAATTGCTGGAGATTTTTAGCAGATTTGATTAATGTCCTGTTATTAGGCAAAGTTGTCCATACTAGGACTTCAGGGAAGGACAATGGCTGGGGACAGCTGTAGGGATGTGCCTGTGAGAAAGAACAAGTCTGGCCCTGATAAAGCGTGAAGACATGCTTTAGGAGAACCATGGGCCAAGCAGGCCTGCTATTGTCTGTCTGGTGCTGAGTCCCATCAGTTCGCCCATTAAGAGTCAGTATGTGGGAATGCCCTTGAGTGAACAGATACAAGTCAGTCGTTCTTTACATAGACTCTTAGAATTAAAACAAAATTAAATAAGCAAAAATGTATATTGCATTTTGGGGTGTTTCACCCTCCCTTAAAAAAATACCTCAAATGTAATAAACATTTCTGGTAGAGCCAGTGTTTGTGCTCCTAAGGTTCCTTTAAAGAGAGCTTCCATTGAGGCCTAGGAAGTGTGGGAATGCACACACGCACATGTGCCCTTGCATGTATGTGTGTGTATGTGTGTATGAAGTGTGTGTGATTTCCTGAATTCTCACACCTAGCCATGTGGTGGCCTTTCTCACTAAAATGCCTGTGTATGTGTCTTTGTATAGGATGAAATATCTGAGAATACAGTATTTAGACCCCATTAGCGAGGGTAAAAATGTACAGATAAACTATATCATTTATGGTTATGATATGGCTACTGTCAAAATAACATGCTATTTTGACAGTTGCTTTATCTTTGCTCTCACTGAGTCTACAATAAGAAACTAGTTTCTTAGCAACTGAAATATAGTCTCAAACAGAAGCATTAAAAAAAATCCCACAAAAGAGAAAAAAATTTCTATAGCTGGTGTCTGGGCAAGCTATTGCCATTGCGTGGGAATGAGATGAAATTGATCTGAAACAGAAGGGTATCCCCCTGCTGGTCCACCGCCCTTGGATAGCATCCTTGGTGGAGTCAGCTGCTTCCTAAAGGGGCTGGATGCTAAAACAAGATGTAGATGCAGGACACTTGGGAGAAGACTGTCGTTGTTTTTCTGTTTTTCATTTTTCCTTCCTTCAGTGTCTTTTTATTAAATAATTGTTTCTTCTAGAAAGTTGCTAGATTGTAAGGAACAGAAAGCCTGTGTGCCCACTGGCTTCCACTGTGACTGCTAGCTAATAGCCTGCGTGTCCCCTGTTCTTAAAATGATACGGATAAAGCCTGAGGAAGCCAGAGGAGGGGGACTTGCCTGCACTAGGACTTTTGTGTTATGTCTTTAAAACACTAAAAAATCTCTAATAAAACAGTTCTCAAAATACAGTCTCAGGATCCCCAGAGCCCTTCCTAGAAGACCACAAGGTCAACTCTGTATTGATAATAATGTTAATAAGAGTATTGGCTTTACTAACGTGCGTGTTGAGGGGGGCAGGGGCAAAGAAACACAGAGACAGACAGACTGATATATACTCACCAAGAGAGAGGCAGACAGTGACAGAGAGACAGACATAAGGAGAGAGAGAGAGAGAGAGAGAGAGAGAGAGAGAGAGAGAGAGAGAGAGAGAAAGAGAGAGAGTTTTCCAGGGACGAGGGACTTGTTCAAGAGGCAGAAATGAGAACCCAGCTGTCTTCTGTTAAGTCAGACAGCAAAGAGACCCACAACACTGTAAAACGATTCCACCATTTTTTTTACTGTTTTTTTCTCCAAATGCCATTTTTATAAAAATGTATTATGTGTGTTAACATTAATAAGCATAGCCTATCTAAACAGATTCTCTCAATATTAAGATCTCATTTTCTTAATGTTTAAGTATCAATTTTTCAGCTTTCTTATGTTTACAAGTGTTCTGCCTACATGTATGACTATGTAGCATATCAATGCCTGGTGCCTGAGGAAGTCTGAAGTGGGTGTTGGCGGCCCTGAATTTGAAGTTACACATGGGTATGAGCCATAAGCATGTGGCGACTGAGCCGAAGTCTTCCGCAACAGCCACAAGCGCTCTTACCTGCTGACTCATCTCTCCAGCATGTCAGTGTGAATTTTTTATATGTGAATGAATCCCCCACCCGAGACATTTGAAACTGTCCACGTCTAGACTCTGGAAGCACATGTCCATGTATGCCCCAGGCCTGTTTATTATCTTTCCAATCTGTGGGAACTTTCAAAGTCACTCTTAATGGAGCTCAAGCAACCAGGCAACTAGTTTTTATCTTTGGATTCTTCCAGAACGTTCTGTGGCCTCAATGCTAAATTATTTTATGAGACGCTCAACTCCCAAGTACGTGATCCACCTCGTCCCGTCATTTTCATGGCGTCTCCAAGAGCAGGGTGAATGGCCTCTGCCATCTAGTGCCCCTCCCTCGCTGATGCCTGAGAGCCAGACTGCCATTCCAGAGCAAGATGGGAGAAATAAGACATTAGGGGCGAATGCAGAATGTGGGTGGAGGAGAAGGGGGGAATTGCTAATTAAGCTCTATTAAATATTAATTGAAATATAAATTCGAAACCTCACCAATTCCTGACAGTTATACAATCTAATTAAGTGGTGGGGCCTGTTGCCCCACGGCGTCACTCTGTGGATTAGGGGATGCAGTGATTTTCTGCTCATAAGCACCATGAGGACTTTGTTAATCCAAGGTATTTGCCAATAAAGTAGATAGCGAAGTCGGCAATATTCGGGGTTTTATGGAACATTGAAGAACTGGAGGGTCAGTGTTCATGCGGTGGAGATTTGTTAAGGGCTGTGGGGAGATGAGTGGCGTCTTCAATGCCTGGTCTCTGCTGTGGCCTGCAGAGATGAGATCCTTTCCCAACCATCCACATTTCTGTGGGTGGGTATTTTCTGCTAAGACAATGTATAAGTGAAAGGGCTCACTGGGGCAATGTTCTTTCTATACAAGCATGAGGAACCAAGTTCAAATCCCCACCAACCATGAATAAAGCAGGCATGGTTGTAGGTGTGCATGTGTAACCTCAGTGCTCTAAGGAGGCAGATACCTGAGGGTTTGCTGCCTGACAACCCAATTCCTGGTTCAGTGAGAGACCCTGGCTCAAGGCAATATGGTTGAGAGTTTTAGGTACCCCGTTCTTCTCTGGCCTCCCTACAGATGTACACATGGCTGCATATGTGCACATATATTACACTAACACACACACACACACACACACACACACACACACACACACAGCAGGAGGGAGAAAACGTGTTTTGAATCCCCAGAAACAATTTAAATTTTTTAAATTGCTTTTCAAGCGGGAGAGGAAGACTTGTGTGTATGTATGTATAGTTTGGCCTCAAAGTTTCAAAGAAATCTACTTGGAAATGGACTAGGACCATGGGTGTGGTGACTTTGCTGCAAACATGGCTATGTTTTTGTTTGGAGATTTGCTGCTAACGTACCTGATGAAAGAACAGTACAGATGATCTGAATATTTTGGAAAATGCAGTCACCTCACCATGGGTTTCGTTTCTGCTCTCAAAATGTACTTCTCAGGAAGTAAAATGAAAATGGCACCCCATATATTGTCTTCCCTTCATTTTCATAAATTTCCTTGTAATTTTTTTAAAAAATGCAAAAGGTGAGTCTGAGATTTTTTTTCAACTTTGTGTGTGTGTTTGTACTTGTGTGTTTGAGTGTGTGTGTGTTTGTGTGTGTGTGTGTGTCTATACAGGTGGGCCGGAGTGACACTGAATGTTCTCCTCTATCACTCTGCATCTTGTTTTGTGAGAGAATCAATCCCTCACTGAATCTGGAGCTCTCTGATGGACCAAACAGGGTGGCGAGTGGACATGAGTGATCCTCCTGTCTCTTCTCCATCTCCCTGCCCCCACTCTCAGTGCAAGGATGGTGGGGAGCACACTGCGGCACCAGCATTTCACTGTGTGGGTGCTGGGGATCCAAACTGAGATTTTTGTTTTAGGTGATGCAACTCCATTTAACACTTCCATCATAATGCTTTATAAAAATGGCTCAGCCTGGGTCTGCTTACTCTGTTTGTTGTTGCGGTTGCCTTTAGAGGAGGGGTGTAATGGCTCCTGGCTGGTTTTCCTCCCAGGCTCTCTTTAGGCCCCTTTGTCATTGTTTTTAGTGCATTATTCCCCAAGTTTAGAAGACATTTCAGTAAAAACGCACTTTGCGGGAGCACATTTGCCCTCTTGGCATTCAGCCAGATCCATTCCTGAGTGCCACAGCCCTTGTCTGGTTGGTGCTGGCTTCTTTGAATTTAGAAATGATCACGGCTCCTTGTCCATAGACTTCAGTGACTACCCAGCTGTCCTTGAAGGGAACGGGAAACATGTGACAGAATTGTGTCACAGATCGCTCTGTTGCTCCGTATGTTAGCAATTTTGCTGTGGCCTCTTTTATTTCCTATTTAATTTGAGCAGGGGCAGTTTCCTGAAGGAATGTGCCTAAAGGCTCTCAGGGTCAGGAGCTGGCAGAGTGTAGTGAGAGCAGCTTCCTCATTCTCAGAAGGTGGCCCAGGACGCTTGGAAGGGCCCAGGATGGGAGGGTTTTCCAATGAGCATTCTGGGGACCAGGTCTTTGCTCTTTGTCTTGTTTGGTGTGTCAAGGGGAAAGCAAGTCCCCTGGGAACTGGGTGACCAGCACTTGGAACACACTCATCCCTGCCAGAGGAGACTGAGCAAGGATTGGGACTAGATGACATTGGTTCCTGTGGCTGTCTGAAGGTGACCGCGAGTCCTGCTGCCCATATACCCCACTGGTCTGCAGACAGGAACATGGGTCCCAGCTCAAGCAAACAGGCACCTTTTGAGAACTTGGCAAGGCCTCCCCGTTCACTTTGGAGTGTTTCTTTCCCTGAAGCCAGTGTTGGATCTCGGGTCTGTGCTGCTGACGTTTTCGAACATGAGAAAGAGCCGCGGCAGGAGCCAAGTATCTGCCAGACTGTGTCGGGAGAGCCTTTATCATTTCTGTCAGATACATCACAACTCGCTTGTCTTACCATACATCTTCCTAAATGTGACAGAATATTCAGCTGTTATTAATTGAATACTCTCTAATTTAACTGCTTAGCGGGAGCAAGAGTGACTGGTTTGTTTCAACACGTAAAACTGGCACCAACCTGTATGTGGGTTTCCGTAGAGTTGCATTTTGAGGCCTGCAGGAGTTATTGTCTGTTAGGTGGCATGGCTCCCCACTTTTTATTGCTAGAGTGACTAATATTCAGCTTATAGTTCTAAAATAAAGGCAGGGTTCTATGGGAGAGAAGGGTGGGAAAAGAGAGATTGCAAATGAATCCGCGAGTTTGTGGGCTATTATTATTATGATTATATTACTATTTCAGTATGTTATAGATCATATGTCACAACCTCTGAAATAGCTCAACTCACTTGGAAGGTGACATTCTAGGGGCACCACTCCCCCCCCCCCAGACACACACTGTCTCAATTTAAAGCTTTAAAGACTGAGCTTGAATAGTCTGCCTTTACCCTTCTAACCAATAAAATATGGGGAACCTTACACATTTCTGTCCAACAGGGAGTGTGTTGCTAAAATGTCAGAGTCATCTTGCTGAGGCTAAGAATTTTAGAGATTAGAATTTAAGAGACTAAGGCTGTGAGGGACACAGAACACAGTTTGCCCCTCTTCAGTCCTTTGATGAAGAAACAAAAAGCTCATCCGCTGTCCTTCTCTGCAGCCACCCTAAAACATAACCAACTGAAGACCCCTAGTCATTCATGTTGGAAGACTCTGATGTGTACAAACTAGAGAGCCTACTGAACTCGGGTGAATTTAAACAGCATATTTAGAAATACACAATTCTATTTCTTTAAAGAAGATAAAAGGTGCATTTGGTTCCAAACACATCAACATTTATTTTTCTCAACGAAATGAATTCAAAGCATGATATTAAGTAGAAGGTAGCCTGGACTTGGCTAAAACACAGGAAGTAAAACAAAACAAAGGGCAGCGTCCCTAACTCGGCCACAAAGGTCACAGAATGTGGTTCCACCCTTCGCAGAGATGGACGAGAGCTCCAAGGCCGAGGACAGGGAAGAGCATACCTACAGTCCTTTCAATCGCCCATCATGGGACTATTAGCTTGAGCGTTCTGGAAAATATTATTACCCCCAGGGCGCCATGTAACTCCCTGGCTCCTGACAAGCTGCCAACACGGCTTTCTCTGGGTTGCAAAGTTGGAGCTCTTCTGGCAGGCTGCCAGGGTTTTAAGAAGGCTCTGGGGGCCCAAGGTAGCCTCCTGGTGCCAGTCAACATTCATTGAAAAACCCAATTCAGAGGGGAAAAGGCTCCCTTGCTTCCTCCTCTGCACAGAGCTAGCTGGCATCTGAGGAGCCTGGATGCTGGCACACTGCCCCTAGTTTTAGGGGCTGGCTTTTGCTGTGGACGGCATGGAGAAGGGGATTATTTGCACTGTGGCTTTTGATGTAAGCCATCATTGTCATAGTGTATGAATAGCGTTGCATGGGGATGGCCGAGCACAAAGCTTAGGCTACCCATCCCTCCTCACGTTGTCCTATGGACCCCAAGTCTTTGCCGCAAAAGGCCTTTCTAGATTTCCCCCCTTTGTAGTCTTATGAAAAACAGTGGTCTCGGATAGAAACTTAATTTTTCTGTTAAGAAAAAGCTTATTTTCATTTGAGCACTGCCAACCATCTTAAAAAATTGTAAGTTTTCTTTTTCCTGAGTGTAACTTAGACATTTGAATTTTTTGTTTGTTGTTTTTAGTCGACACATTTGTGTTCAAAAGTGCTGTGCTCATATGCACACAATCAAACTTGTGGTTACTGGCGTTGAAAAGTTGTTGCCTTTTTCTCCTTTTTCCGCCCTTCTCTGCTATGATTTTAAAAGATGTGCTTAGGTGCGCGATCTTAAGATGCCCTAATATCACCTGCAGGGTCGTGGGGTGGGTCCTGGTGTAAGTCTTATCATTGAGCATAGGGGCTTGTATGGTAGGAAAACTGCAACCGTAGATTTGACTCTTAAGAAGAGAACCGTCGGGAGAATTCCTGGTGTATTTCCTGGCTCACTAAGTTCAGAGTGTAAAGGAACATGGGGGAAGGAAATATATGTGGCATGAATTCTGGTTTCTGTATGCAAAGATGCATAATGTCAGCTTTTAGGCTTTTGATGCATAAACATAATAAAGGAAGCATGGAGATTGGGATTGAGAGAGTTCCTTATATTATCCAAAGCATCATGAGATCGTATGACCGAAAATGTCATAATTTAAATACTTGGTAAAGAAAGCTTTAGGTGAGAATTACAATTGGATATTTATACACAGAACCTTATTGATAGAGTCAACAATCTTAGCTCTGTGACACACAGGGAGCCGTAGGGAGCTCGGAGCTGAGGAGGTAGAGGTGTATCCTAGCAATCTTTATAATTAATCTGGCTTTGTTTCTTAGGACAAAAAGGCAACAGCTCTTTATAGGGTCCTTTCTCATATCAAGGATGAAAGAGGTTGCAATACAAGGACGGTGGGTGCCGCTGTCTCCAAGAACTCAGATTTTCATAGAGGAGCACATATAAAATATATTGGTTCAGGAACATAGAACATGATAGAGGATAGTGATATTTTTGATGGAATGGCCGTGACTTTGAAAGGTCCAGTTCAAAAAGTGTAGATGAGAAAAGCCAGGAAATGCTGTAATTTTTAAACAGGTTCACATGACAGGCAGGTTCTGCAGTTAAAGGCTTTGTAAGATAATGATTGATCCCAACATGGAGGTCTTCATCTCTTCATTGGAGATTTAAATTTTCAATTAGTGTCTGAAGTTTGAACAAATAAGGAATATTGCAGGACTGATTAAAAGAATACAAACACCAACCGCAGAGGTCTGTTTGAACTTCGGAACTATTCGGAGAGGCCGAAGGAATCGAACACTGTTCTCTTACCCACCCTTTTAATCATATAAATTATATCGCCATTTAACATGTTTAGCCAATGAAGTCAGCATGTCGCACCTGTTGTCAATTGAGTATTGACAAGGAGTGAGAGGTTCCTAAAAGGCATTTGCCAAGCCTGTTTTTTTAACCTCCAAATCATGCTGTTACTGTTCTGTAGCCCAGCGTGTTTCCATTAAGGCGACCACACTAGGCTGCAGTGACCCAGGAAGACTTGCTGGGGTTTGTCAAGCACCAGGCTGGCTCAGGCTGCAGCCCAAGGTCATGGTTAGCTTCTTTGGTGGGCTGCTCGGAGCAAACCTTTGGATCTCCCAAGACCTAGTAAATATTCCTGAGCTTTTTAGTGTTTTGCACGGAAATATTTTTACTGTTGTAATTTAAAGCTGCATGCCAAGGCTTTGGGGACAATTAGACTTTGGGGGAGGCTGGGCAGTGGGAGGGATCTGAATTTTCACTTGGAGACGGAGTGTTCTCAGAACCAGCGAGTAGTTAGTTCACTAGTATCCCTGACCAGCTTAGGTGTGCGCAGCACTGTCCGTCTTAATAGCAGCTTTGCTTGGATCTCCCGACTTTGCCTTCCCAAACCTTCATCATTTTCATTCCTTCCAGAATCTCTGATCCGCAAGTGAAGCTTTGTGCTCACAAAACACTGCTGGTTATTTTTACCACTTCAGTGGCTGCTTCAGACAACCACTGTTTTCTTGTTCATTATTGCTTAAATAGATCAATGCATGGTGTCACCGCTCATGGCTAATAAAACTCCCCCTCTGAGTGACTGCAGTGTGGCTTGGTGGGGAGTGGCATCCTGAGCTGCGGGCAGACTCTGAAGAGGCAGATTCCGCATGTGACCTGATGCCAGAGATTGATCCTGGCTCCACAGAGGAGGACATAAGAGAGATGACACAAGGATCCCTGCCTAATGGTCCCTGCCAGAGGCCGGGAGGAAGGTGACTTCTGGTGCTTGTGGCTGCCCGAGAACCTGCCTACTCACACCGCTTGCCTTTTTTCTCTATCAACAGCCTTGCCTGGACGTCTTTACACATGGCCGGATGCACAACACTTGAGGAAATTCTAATATATAATTATAGACGATGCCTTCTGAAATATAATAGTAGATTATAGCCCCTCCCCCTTGATACCAGTAACTAAGAAACTTGAAACTAAAATCTTCTCCAGGTAGAGGGTCCTGCAGGAATATCTTGAGCGCCTATTGTGTTCACCAGACATGCAGAAGATGCTCAGTCAGGGCCAGCCCTAGTGCAAGTAAAGGGAAAATAAAGTTCCAAAGCTGGACAGGTAAAACCTCCGCTCAGGAGCAGCTAGGACAGTGGACACTTGCTGTGAGAGGAACATCCACGGGGTTGCTACCTGCCACAGTCTCTCCATTCTGGATAACGCACTGTATGCATCTTGCAAAAATCTGTGTGACTTTTGGGCTTTTGTTTAATGCTTTTCACACCACAGTAAGTTAATTTTCATGGATGGCGTTAGTTCTCGAGTACCTTGCAGTGTAACTTCACAGAGGGTTTGGATGGTGGCAACGGAGAACATTATGCAAACCACAGGTTATAGCATGATCTGGCCGAGCCCGAATACCAGAACCATAAGGCAAAAACTCCAGCTAAGAATGGTGCCTACCAAGATCTGCCTTGATAGGGGACATTGAGAGGGAATTTGTTTGTTTGTTTCGCTTTGTTTTAAGGTGGAACAAAGGGAACCACTTTCTCATCTGGCGTCCTCAAATCAAACGCACAAGGAACTTAACACCAGGTGCCTGGCTAGATGATGTGGAGTCCTGGGTGGCTGGTTCAGGAGCGTCGCCTGCTGGCTCCCATTTAGGATCACCCCCCCCTTTTTTTTTTTTTAAAAAAAGAAAGAAACATAAGGAAAGCATTTGCTTTGACATCAAATCCACCCCCACAAGTAACAGTAATTGCAGGGCCCAGAGGAGGGAAAAACGTATCCTTCCCATTTGGAGCCGAGCAGCCTTGACAACATTGTGCTAAACCTTTGGACGAGATGAAGCCAGGTTGCAGCAAGGCAGCCCTGTCTCAGGTGAACAGGCATTGGGCACAGAGCATGTGGCCACGAGGGACTTCTATTGTCAGGAGATAGGGGGTGACAAACTGCCTTTTCAGGGCCTCTCTGGGAAGATGCCATCCAGGGTTGTTGATCTTTCATGTAGCCCTTGATGCCGCTGGGAATCTGGGGCAAGAGCTTGTCTGATGCCCAGTTCACACAATAGATAGTTCCTTTCTGACTGCACCTGGACCTGATCAGACCCCACCCCCTGCCCCCAGTCCCGTTCAAAGCAACAGCCTGACAATTGCTGCAGAAACAGAACCCCTGGAAAGTCCCACCACACACCTCACACACGCTTCCTCCTCCAGGCTCCGTGTGTCTGCGAAAGTTCAAATACTGAGTCAAGTTTATTGTTTCTATCTCGTTTATTTTAAGTATAGTTTTACACTTTATTATGTGCGGTGACATCTTAAATGGAGCCTGTCACTCCATCTCGACTGCTGCTAGGGGCTAGAGCCACTTACCATGTCACCATTTCGGCAGCCCTGATTAACGGTATCAGAGCAAGCAGCTCCCGCTTCACCCTCCCCAAAAAAAGAGCACCCCTTATTTACATGAAGCAAAACACCAGAGCAACAGCATCCCAGGTCTGATGTTGGAGGGCTTCCAAATTAGTGAAGTTTGGGATGACATCACCTTTTCCTTTTCTGCTTTCCTCTATCACCTTCCTTTCTCTTTTCATCTCTTCTCCTGGTTCTCTTCTCTTTCCCTCCCTTTTCATCTCTTCCTCCTTTCTTGTCTCCTTTCTTCCCTTTCATCCACCCTCCTCCCCTCCTCCCCCTTCCTTTTCAGATGTTAAATATGTGCTCTCCTTTCTCTAATGTGTTTTGATGTATTTTCTGTGTCCTCGGCAAGAAACCAGTTTCTTCTGTTTTCCTCTTGCCCTTCCAGCAACAATAAAATGAAGCAAACCCAACTCAAGGCACCTTCTTTCCCTTCCCGCTCTCTTTCCTGGTTGCAAGTTGATGTTTGAGCCCCATCACCATGTGAGGTAGCCCAGAGTAATTTGAATATTTCATTCTCCAGGCTGCTGATGCAGCCTGTGTTGCAGATGGCACTGGCTTCATCCTTCTGGACTTGGTTCAATTATAAATGAAAGTAGGGAGCTGAAATTTGTGTTTTTGTCTGTGTGTAGTTGGGATAATACAATAACGCTTGGTGGATAGGAATTTCTCAAACTGCTGGGGATGCTTCCCAGTTCCATCTCTGCTTGGTTCCTGGGGGGCACCAACACGGAGCCATCATTGTTACTTGGATATTTTCACCCCTCTCATTTTGAACTAAGGCAGTGTCTTTAATGAATGAACAAAGCTTCCCATCCCTGCCCCCCTGCCTCTTTCTTCCACTGCTCTCTTTCTTTTTAGACTCTGTTTCTTTCTCAGAGCTAGTAGGGATGGCAACATGACTTTTTCAGGAATCGAGAGCAAAACCCTCGGAGTCCTAAGCCCCTCACCCAGGGACACACTGGTGGCCAGAGGAAAGTGTCTCTTCTCAGAGTGTGACACGTATACCCAGCCTGTCACATTGGTCGAAAAGAACAGAGCACACCTATATGGCAAATTCTGCACACTTGTGAATTTAATCTTGTATTGCATTCTCACTAGAAATTCATGGTATTTCGTGTGTGTGTGTGTGTGTGTGTGTGTGTGTTGTGCACACATGCCCAAAGACTTAGGTGTTTGGTGTATTTGGGGTATATTGTAAAAAACAAAAAATACTCAAACTGTATTCTTATAGTGGGACATTATTTAGTGAATATTTTGGTGAGTAGTAAGGCATGATACTTATATCAAGGTGAGAGTATTTTTAGTCCTCACCAAGGGTGTTAGAGATGTTCTCAGAGGAGAAGTTGATTCTCATATCTAACAGTAACTTCAAAACATTGGGTGAGCACTGGCCATGCTTCTTAGATTGACAGCTGGCATGGCAGTGGGTTGTGTTGGTAACCCCTCACAATTATTGTTTGCTCTGTTTCTCATTGAAATTGATTTGCAGGGTCCCACTTGTGTTCTGTTTTGTTTCTGCCGTTTGTTAAAATCTTTGTAAAGTTAACCAGGGCTATTGATTTTTAACCTGTCCTAGTCACCCACATTTTTCTAAGTTTCTATGACTAAGGTGAAGGGTCAAGGGACCTACAGAGCAATGTTCAAGAGAAGTAGAGGGCTGGGAAATGTGACTCATGGGTAGGGCACTTGACTAGTATGCTCTACACAAGACCCTGATTTCAACCCCCAGAACAAATAGAACAAAAGCTATGTTGAGGGCTAAGGAAGTAGCTCGGTGGTAGAGTGCTTGTTATGTGTGCACGAGGGCCTGAGATCCCCATCGCTCACAGAAAAGCTGGACACAGTGATTTGCATCTGTAATCCCAGCACTTGAGGTGGACTTGCAGAGAGAGAAGAATCCCTGGGGCTTGCTGGCCAGCCAGTTTAGAGAATCAGCAAATCTCAGGTTTAGTGAGTGACACTGTCTCCAACATAAAGTAGAAGATGATGGAGGAAGACACCCAATGTTATCTTTTGTCCCCTGCGTGTGCGGGCAAGTGCGTGTGCGCATATGCACACACAGTTAAAAGCAAGACATGCTCATTTCCTCAGTGGTTTGCGATAAGCCACCTTTCCTAGGCCCTCTGGCCACTGGAGAATTGGTGCTGCGGTGTGTTGCGTAGCCGGACCGCTCCAGTGCCCCAGTCCACACAGACGCCTGGCTCATCGGCTCTCATTCAAGAGATGGTGCCTGAAGGACGGGTAAAAATTTGGAACCTGAGGAGAATTAAAAGTGTCTCTCCACGCAGACCTCTCAGGTAGATAAAATGCATCTTTGTAACTCTTTTTTCTAAGAACACAACCATTAGAAGCGTTTAATAACCCCTGGTCACTTCCTCACAACTAATGACCTTGGACTCCTTTGCTGCTGCTAGCGAGTCTTGCCCGAGTAATGAAACCCGAGTTCCTCATCTCAGCTAGTTTCCATTTGTCAATCACTGACCTACTTTTCTCTGGAAATTGGGAATAAAAATGAAAAATAATAGCAACCGTATTAATATGGGGATAATAATGTTCAACGTGGGAAGTACCCTTGAAGTATTTTATCTCAGGTTTGACGTTCACAGTAACTTGGAGGGAACGGGGGTTTTATTTCTCTCTTCATCCACATCTAGGAAACAGACCAACTGGGAAGCAAGCAAGCTAGCAGACGTGAAACAACTTAAACCCATCACTCAAAGTTAGCTCAGAGGTGTCGGGTTTAGGTTCAGTCATGAGTAACAAGAAGCCACTTCAACAGTGAGCAACAGAGGCCACACCCACCCCCTTTCAACAAATCTAAGAGACAGGCATTTCTTTCAAGGTGGCTTCCACTGCCCACAGAGATGCAGACCTCCTTCCTCTCTTTACTCCGCCTTCCAGGAAGTCAGTGTGAGATGCGTCATTTGAAAGAAATGCCTTTTAGAAATGAAGCAAGTTTCTTTCTCTCTCTGTTTTTTGTTATGTTTTGTTTTTCAAGACAGGATTTCTCTATGTTGCTTTGAAGCCTATCCTGCCACTCACTCTGTAGACCAGGCTGGCTTCAAACTCAAAGAGATCTGAGTGTTGGGATTAAAGGTGTGCGTCACCACGGCCCGATGAGATTGCACTCAGTCTCAGCCTTCACACCCCACTGTCCCCCAGCTTCCCCGCGCAGATTAGACAGGCTGGATAGCCACTTTTGTTGTCGAGATTTGATGGGAAACATAGCTGTGACGTCACGTGAGTGGACAGGGCAATGGCAAGCATGAGTCTTGTCCCAGCAAGACTGAACAGGCTGTGACTAGGTGTCTGCATGGCAGGTCACATCAGCACAGTGGAAGCGGGAGTGCGTCCCACAGCACAACAGCGCTGGTGGGGGCACGCAAGCAGACGACCTTTAGGCCCGCTCTAGTCCCTAGATTGCCCCCCACCCCCAGCGTGGCTTTTTACTTGGTGACATCTTAAATCCACATTCCTCCTTCATGTTGTTTCCTACCTAAGTCAGAATGGTGTGTATAATTTTGAAGATTCTCAGGATCAACTTCTTATAGTTATTCTATAGCTAGAGGTCAGGGGGTCCTAATGCTGCCTGTGATCTCAATAGAGAGGTTGTCTTATTATTCATTCTATTTAGGGCAGAAGAAAACTCAACGTCCTAAGTACTTGGGCATGTATTTATGCACTGCAGCCCAGAGACGCCATAAGTCTTCGTCACTGAACTATCAGTACCCAGTTCCTACATCATCTGCTCTAGAAGCTTGGGGAGACATGCCCACTCCACACCCATGACACCTCACAGGGGCCTTTCAATTGTGTGTGTGTGTGTATGTGTGTGTGTGTGTGTGTGTGCGTGCGTGAGTGTGTGTATGCGTGTGTTAAGTGAAGTGATAAACGAGTGCCTGTCTGTTGGTGAAAGCATTTGTGTGTATCCTTGTATGGTGCTTCACATTATATATTAGTTTGGCCCCTTAATGTCATTTTCCTAGGTCACAAATCCATACAGAATGTCTGACAGCAGAGTGTGCCCCGGTACTTGTGTTGCCGCATTGTGGGGACGACCACATTACTCATAGGTGAGCTGTCCTATGTCTCCAGAATGTCAGGAGTGGCTCTACGGTGCTGTCCACATTGCCACGTATTTTATTTAGAGCACAGATGTTTGTCCTTATAATTTACTTGTCTTCGTTGCTGCATCTTGGTTCTCCTTTGCTTTCCTTGCCTTGATGCTTCTGTTGGAATAGAAAGCATCTCCTACACGAAAAAGACTGTTAGCTGTGCCTAAGTCTGTGTATGGTATTCAGATGCATAGTGGCAGGGGACCAGACAGGAAACCTTTTCCATATCATATTTATAGGAAATATCTAGGTAGTGGATTTCTGTATAAGTTCTGAAACCTTTGCTCGCATCATGTGCAGTGGATTCTGCAGTCATCATTCTTTTCATTCAAGGCTTTTGCTTCTGTCTTGTAAATTTTTGTCACTGTTATTCTGCCCTGAGTTAGTCTTCAGCTTTGCGAAGGACTTTTCCAGCACTAGGGGGCAGATTCCTATATAGTTCGAGATGAAAACCCCCTTTCACCCCTGTCGCTTTACCAACCCAGTGGCTTCAACTAGCATTGCATATGTGGCCATCAGCCACATAGGAATATGATAGTGACCTTATTCTCAGTGTCAGCAGGATGCTCTGGGGGTGACCTCTTCATAGGGGATGGAAACTGGCATATAGTCCCACCATTAAGTCTAGCCCTGCAACATTATGTTATTATTATCATTATTATTTTAATTTGCTTCTGGTGCGTGTGGGGGTTATAGTATTGGGCACTAACATTAGAGCAGCACTCACCCACTATTAACAAAATTGGGTAGAGATCCAGTTTGTTTTGGAAGCTTGGACCAGGAAGTGAGGGCTCTGCTTGATCAGTGACGCTGATTGGCTCAGCTCTGTGGCTCTCCTCTGGTGGCGGATACCAGGGAGGAAATGGCAAGTAGATGTTTAGCATTGAGTCACCTAGCAGAGGGAGGCAACAGGCACTTGGGATGCCTCGTGTGTCCAGCTCTCTTCTCATGACTTGGCACATGTCAGCTCAAGATGGCAATCCCGGAAGACAGATGAGGTGCACCCACGTTTGCAGCTGAGGCAGCAGACAGGGCTCTGAAGGGTGAGCTGATTCACCCACAGTCAGGTAGCTGACAGGGCGGAGGCACCAGGATGTAACTCGGGTCTGTCTAATGAGAAAACCATCAAGTGTCTCCAGGGTATCATGGGAACTCTCACTCTGTCAAGCTGGGAAATGCTTCCGGAAATGTCACAATGTGATAACGGAGCTGGTGTCTGCCTTCTGTCCTCATAGATGCTTCTACCTTGTTTGAATAAATCAGCAGCCATTTCTAGGTGGATCCCATACCTCTAGCAAAGTTCGAAATGCTTTGAGAGGGGCAAAAGACAGTAAGATATGGCGCTGGCCTTTGGATGAGTGGCTCCCTATGAACAGTGAGAAAGCAATATATGAAAGAATTGCTGACCAAATTGTCACTGTCGGGGGTCAATCTTTTGTTGACCTAGAAGCAGAATGGGGAGGTGAGCCTATGGGCGACTGGGGGAGCATGCAAAATAGCTCTGCTGTGACTGAGTGAAGGGAGGGCTGAAAGCAGAAGCGTGGGGGCCAGGTGGACTGAGAGGTGACTGTAAAGTTGAGGTGTCCATCGTGTTCCCAGGCATCTGCATTTCCTCACTTCCTCTCTTACTGAGGCACAGCCATTATCATTGTCCGCCCCAGTTTTGCAGATAAGGAATACCACATTGGCGCCATTCCTGCCATAGACTGTGTCCCCTGAAGGACTCTGGAGAAAAAGAAACAACAGGACCAAAAGTGAAGGAGTAGAACATCATTCAAGGCCATATGACTAGTGAGAGACCCACACCTTCCAAGTTGTAACTTTGTACACAAATTTTAGAGTTTCCAGAATTTGGTCTCCCCCATCAATGGGTTCCCGTGTATAAATAGGTTGACTTCCTTTGGGTTTTTACCCTTGCCACTCCCAAACTGTAACCAATTTCCTATAAGTATCATAATGCTGAATTCCAAATCCCAAACATGGAAAGAAGCCGGTTATAAAATAGAAATTACTCTCATTGTGATGTGCTCATTCTATTTAAACCGCTAGTCACAAAAAATAGTAGAGCTGCAGTGTAGCCTGAAACAGAGCTGCCCATGGAAGTTATAGACTCCAGTACAAAGGGGAAATGTGGCCACCATTGTTCGAAACATACTGGGCCAGTGAGATGGCTCACCAAGTCAAGAGACTCATTACCAAGTGAGACCAGGGATCGATCCGGAGATCCCACAGTGTGCAGGATGTCTGTGACATGGGGCTCTGAGAGACTGCCCAGGTCTCTCACACACAAAGCTAGTCCTGCCTGGAGCCTTGGTTCCAGAACACAGGGAATGGCTTTCTTGAGACTGGTGCTGTCAGTGGCGAAATGTGGAAGAGATGGAGAAGGATGGGTCTGGAAAGACGCTGCATGCCAGCTTGGGTGAGGTTCTGGCAGGGGGCCGTCTGTGTTGGATGCTCCCGAGTACTAAGAACATGGTGATTCTCTGTTGCTTATGGAAAGCTATTTCTTTATTATTCATGCCCGAAGAATTCCAATGCAGAGCGCAGGGGAGCATGGAGAAGTGGGAGGCAGCACAGACGGCAAGAAATGGGCCTTCTGAGCTCGCTGTGAACTCAGCTCGACTCCTTTTGTAGTCTGTGTCGTTCTGGCAGGAAGTATAGATCAGGCCATCCCTCAGAGAAGTCCCAGCACTTTCTGCATGCCTTTCTGGTGCCGAAACACAGATGGATAAAAACTTACATGAAAATCACATCTGCCACTCTGGACAATTAAGCAGAACATGAAATTGCAGCAAAAAACCACAGGGTATTGAAATAGAACAAGATTTCACATGAAGGAATCATGCTGCTGAACCCGAATAAGGTTTCACTCCCCATCTTCCTGAATGGGAGGGCTAGTGTTTGTTATGCTTTTATTGTAGCTCCCGCTGACACACCTCACTCAATGTGCCTGCCTATCAAAGATGACTTTCATTAAGCAAGGGGCAACTAAGCTAAACTGTAATACATTCAAGTCACATTTCCAAGATTGATTTTTTGATTATTTTTATATTTGCTGTATTATCCATATTTATTATTATTATTTTTAAAATGTGTGTGTGTGTGCGCGTGCGCGTGTGTACGTGAGAATATATGTTAAGTTGCCCTTGAAGGGCAGAAGCAAGCATCAGATATCTTAGCTGAAGTTGCAGGCAGTCGGGAACTGCCCAACATGGGTGCTGGAAAGCAACTTGGTTCTCTCCAAGAGCAGCAAGTGTAATGAGCCACCGAAGGGTCCATCTCCAAGTCCCCAAGTTACCCTTTCAAGGGGGCCTGAAGAGGGGGCCAGTGCTCACATTTGGTTTGTGCTACTCAGCTACTTTGGACCAAGCAACACTCCAATTAGTGAGCATACTCAGCTTTGCCGGACACTGAAGGACCCAAGCTTTGTGATATTGTCCAGAGCTTCCTGGTCCAAGACTGCTGGAGATGGAATTAGAAATCCAAGTTCGAAGTCCTGGCTTCCCCTTACACAGAGCCTACCCTGTCTCATGTCTGTTGCTTGGGGACCAGCAACAGAATACTGCACTACTTGCAAAGTCACCCAACTGCCCACCCCTAGCCCCCACCCCTGCAACCTCTCAGGGGCCCTGCTGTGAACCTTCTCTGAAAGGGAAGCCAGTTCCTGCTTTATATGTTTGCATTTTCTCCCTTCCATCTTCTGTTGTGTAGATAGATGTCGCCTGGTAGATAGATGGCCCCAGCCAGCACGAACTGTTACTTGTGCCCAGTGGAATGACAGAGTGGACAGAAGAGTGGCCCACTACTGCCACAAAAGAAGCAGCTCTCTTGCCACTCTCTCACCCAACCTGCTCTTCCTGCCCTCCCCGCTAGGGCTGTCACTACCAAGTCCCCTCCCATCCCTGTGGACTTGTTGGCTTAGACTTGTGCTTGTTTGACTCCCTTGCCCAGTGAGTGCTCTGCCTGCAGAATTTTAATGGGATCTTGAAGAACCTCTTGGATGAGGTATGGACCCCAAACTACAGAGCTGCTGTCTGGTTTCCTGTCATTTTCTACTCTCTATACCGCTGAGCAAATCCTCCCTGTTTGATATCCGAGGGGACTTCGTATTTGACTCTCACCATGCAGGAGACGTGTGAGATGGGGCAGAATTAGGAACCAGATATTCTACATACTGAAAGAGAGAAAGAGCCCTTCCCCCTGTTTGAGAAGCCTGGGTGATGCTCTCTTCCCTGCCTCTCTCGTGATCAGTTACTTATTTAATTGACCCAGTAGAACTGGTCCATGTCTAGCAAGCCACTGTAAGCTAGGATTAGGCTGTTGTGCCATCACGACAGAAGTGACGTACTAAGCAGGAAGCTTGACTGTGGGAATCTAGGGACTATGTACCACATGTGAACATTGGACCCATGTCTGTGATTATAGCTCAAAACGTTTAGGAGTGACTGGCCTGTGAGTGGCAAAGAAAGCTGCCATCGTATTATTCCAGAGAACTGGGGTTCAGTTCTCTCTGTCTTCTCTCTCCATCTGCTCTGTCGAACAGCCACGGCCATGCACAGCCCAGAACTTTTTCTCTGCATGCCTTCACTTACCCCCTTTCCTGCCCCTTGACTTTCCCTTCTCAGCTCACAGAATGGGAGCTGACTCAAGAGCAGAACATATCGCTACATGGCCAGACTGTCCACAGCTCTGAAGTGGAGCTGGTGAGCTGGGGCAGTGCTGAACACAAAGACGGTGGGGAACTTCACATCGTGTACTCTATTATCTGGGGCTGGTTTCAACTTTTCTGAACGACTTTTCTAAAAACTGAGAATTGAAAGTCGACTTCTGAAGCTTGATGTGGGTGTGGGTCAGGTTGCACAATGTGGATGAGATCATGTGAGATTTCTTGGCACAGGATTAACCACTATGAAAAGGAGAAAGAAAGAAAGAAAGAAAGAAAGAAAGAAAGAAAGAAAGAAAGAAAGAAAGAAAGAAAGAAAGAAAGAAAGAAAGAAAGGAGCCAGGATTACGTTAAAATCTGCCCAGCTCCTGTTGCCTTTCAAAGAATGTTGACGTTCCAGGTATATGTTTTAATAAACAAATAGAAATTGTTCCACAAAGCCCTATGAGTTCAATTTTTGCCTTTGAACAGATACACAAGAGTGACTTGCCCAGAACTGGAGGTCAAGAGTCGCAGACCAAGGCAGGAGCTCCTGTTGGAACCATTGTTATTTGCACATGACCAGGGCCCATGTGGAGTTCCCCCCCCATAAGTGCCCCCCTCTTGTGCTCTGTCTGCCTTGACCCCCTTGCCCCTTCTAATTAGACCTGCCAGTACAGAGTTGCCAGGTTGACCTCCAGAGTGTGCTGCACCTGTCTGGACCACCAAGTCCCCCCCATGGATCTTCTCCCATAGACTGATTGTATAGTCACCCTGCCTGCACAAAACCCTACTCTGCTGTGACTCTATTCTAATTGACAGACACAAGTGTATGTGCCCATCATATACCACATATTGTTCTGATGTAGATGCATTGTCTACTGTCACAATGGAAACTTGTCACCCTCTCTGTTTACACTGGTGGCTCAGACGATTTCCTTGAACAGTGTGATGCTAAAGCCAAGTCTCAGAATCCCTGCGTCTTTCCATCCCTTCGTGTCTTATGTTGACTACACAGGAAATGTTTTGGTGTTTGTGCTGTGAACTCGAGAGATACGGAAGAGGGTTGTGAGCGCTGAAGGAGAACCAGAGGCTGACACAGACAGCATCTGCACCTTCATTTGTTCTGAGTACTGCTGCTTGAACCGTGAGGCCAATCTTTGTGAACAAAGTGCTCGAGAAAATTGCCACCTTCCAGTTCTGTAGCTCTAAAAGGCTCCCTTTCACAGGATGGCCACACTTCATTCCCAGGCCTCCTGGGAGACCTCTTCCTTCCTTCCTCTATCATTTTCCTCCTCCCTGAACACCTTACAGATTTGAGGATTTGAAATCCTTCCTGCCCGCATCTTCAACCAAGGGACTGTCAAGAGATTTCAGCGTTTATTGCTTTCTTCTCTGGGAATGGAGCAGCTCCCGACCAGCTCCTATGCGAGAAAAACAATGGGATGGCTTTGGCTTATTATCAAACTGAGAACAGAGTTTGCTGGCAACAAAATGAGAACCTGAGTCTTTCTACATGCCTAAGGTGTGTGTGTGTGTGTGTGTGTGTGTGTGTGTGTGTGTGTGTGTGTGTGTCTGTCTGTCTGTGGTGGGGGAATCTTCGTTCTCTGTCTCCTTGTGCTGGAGCTAATGCTCTGAACACAGCGAGGAGGGAAGGCTGCCTTGTTTGTAATAATAAATGAGCTTCCTCTCATGCCTGCCTCTCTCTTCTTGACCCAGGCTTCCCTTGATGTCAGTCTGTCTGTTGTCTTGAACACAGAACTCCCTGTACTTGACTTTCACTACGGTCTTTCTGGATTCTCTCTTAAAACAGCTTTCTTCAAGGCCCCAGAGATCTTAAGGAAAAAATAAAAAGGAATGCAAATGAAAATTGCTTTGGAAGCTAAAATGAACATCACTGGGAGCTGGGAGCTCCTGGCCACACTGGGACAAACTCTTTTTTTATTTTGGGTAATATTTCTTCCTTGGCATTTATTACACCTCTGTTAAACACGGCTCATGTGACACTGTTACTCACAGGCAATCAGAGGAAAAGCTGAAAGTTGAGCCATTAGCAGGGCAGGGCAACTTATTGTTAATAGCAGCCATTAAAGCTGAAAGGAAAAATTACCCATCTGCCCCCGCCAGACCTGTCTGCCTGAGATGGGGATTGGGCCTCCAGACCGGAAGGGGGGCTGGGAGACCATGAGGGAAGGAGAATGGAATGCAGAAATCAGAGCTCTTGGTTGGAGAAGATAGAGCTGGATTCCAGTTTGGAGCCTATCCCAAGAGTGTGGGGCACGGGATTGCCCCATCAGAATTGAAGAGGCCTTTTGCTCTGATTATGCATTCCCAGGAAATCACCTGGTCCTTCATCCAATGATCTGTGACCTCCATTTATCCACAGGTAGGAAACTCAAAAGCAGTGCCCTTTCTCAGCACGGCTCCCACCACAGTGTATAACTGAGACAGGATTTGCCCTACCTGGTTCTTTGCTATGAGCCTTGGGGTTAAACAACATATTTTTTTAGTCTGTAACTGAAACACACACACACACACACACACACATACACAACTTCAAGCCCCTTCTGACAGCTTAAATTCTAGTGAAAGAGGCAATGTCAGAAACCCACTTTAACTAGCCACTCTGTAAGATTTGTTTGATGGGACCCTATAAGATGTCAGATAGGAGGATAAATTTAAGACTTCTTTAGGGCGTGGTTATAAAATTCACAAGGTGCCCTGAAGGGAAGGGCTGTGACTGTGACCTATTTTAGATTGTGCTTCCTCACATCGGTGCAGAGTGACTTGTGCTACAGGGTCACAGGTCAATGTGAAAAACCATGAGTGAGGCTTGGAAGAGAACTCTCCCCGGCCCACCGATCTGGAACTTCAGAAAAGATGCTGTGGTGGGGGGTTGCTGTCTTGCCCACATGCTTTTGTGTAGAATAATGGACTAAAGCCTGAAACGCAAGGTTCTGTGATGTTCGCCATGGCTGGCTGATGGTCTTGAGTTTGCGCATGCATGCCCACGAGCACACAGGCATGCACATGCGTGCCAGCACACAGGTACGTGCCTTTGGCTTCTGACCGATGATAAGTGGTCAAGCCTGTGGAAGAAGGAGCTGCCTGGTGACTCAGGACCGGGGAAGCCTCTCCCAGGCAGGGTCTGATTTCTCAGATGTGATCACATCAAGTTCTTAGCCTGCTCTCCATATCAAAGCCATTGCATGTCCAGATCCGTTTAACTTATTACAAAGGCAGCTCTTGGTTGTTCTTGGCTCCTTTTTGCATTCTGTGGCTTTTTTAAGAGCTGTTCTACTCACTTAGCCTGTGCTGATGACATAATTTTGAATACTAGAATTATTTAGTTGCAGTTTAAGAGGAGTTGAAGTTCCCTCCAGTACTAAAGCATTCGTGGAATAAATACTTCTTCCTGAATTGAGCGTTCAGCTTCCCCCGCAGTAAATACTACAACACGCAAGCACACACACATGCACACGCACACATACACATGTACACACACACATGTGCTCACACTTGAGCGTGCGTGCATGCACACACACACACACACCTCTTATTATCACGAACCGTCTCTAGAGGAGTACCATACCGTCCCTCCAATCACCTGTTCTTTTAACTGTTTGGGAAAGAACTACATGATGGGGGCGGGCATACAGCTCCTGGTAGAGTTGGGCTACCTAGCCCATGTGAAGCTCTGGACTTTGCCCTTAGCACCACATAAACTGGACAAACTCTCCTGTAATCCCAGCCCATAGGAGGAGGCAGGAAGATCGAAAGTCCAAGGTCATCTTGGGCTGCATAACGAGATCAAAGCCAGTCTGAGATACTGAAGAGACCTTGTCTCAAAAGACAAATAAATGTCAGGTATTGGAAGGGTATTAAAGAGCAACTATTAGAAAGAATTGGTTAAAGAAAGATTTGATTTAAGTTGTGCAGGCTTGGTAGGGACCACCTTGTGGTCGTGAAGACGTGAGCAACAAGCACTCAAAGAGTTAGATTCAGGAAAGACAGGAGACCTACAGTGTCCAGTTGATGGAGGCAATTTCCTTGAAGGATTCTTTGACCTTTAAAGAAACATGAATTGGAGAACAGAAGACAAGAGAGATGTGGAATTGCAAAGGGGGAAAAGGGGGAATGATGTGGCTTTTTCTTTAGGAGATGAAAAAGACGGAACTTTCTTAAATTTAAAGGATAGCCAGTTGCTAGGAAGAAGATGGTTTAATAATTTACAAGCAAATAATAGGGGATTAAAAATGTTTCTCTTCTCAAGCATCGCAGGAGGGCGTTTAGGACCACTTCAGAAATCCTGCTGCCTCCTGTCGGTGGAATTTACTAAGCAAATACCCGTCCCCAAACATAGTGTGATATCCTAGAATCTCAAGTGAGATGGGGGTGCTTCCATCTGGGAGATAGAAAAGGCAGACGCCATCTGCTTTGGCTTGGTTTTGGCATCTTCAAGGTGTGGATGGGATTTACAATTTTTATTTTATTTTATTTTTATTTCTCAACTCTGGTACCCATTCCTTTGTAACTCCTTGTTATCTGGGTCCCACTCGGTTGAAAGGCTGGAGGCCGTGGGTTCCACTTCACAGACAAAACTCTGCAGATGTTTGTGTGGTCAAGTGAGGGAGAGCATCTGGCTCCCCTTGCTCTGGCTTAGGGGAATATTCTGTTTATAATGGGCAAGAAAAATCTGCTCCGGTGCAGGAACTGCAAGACCTTCCAAAGACTGGAAGGAGTCTAGGGAGCGGGCATCAGCTGCCATCTCGTTTTACTCCCGTAACACCAGCTTTTCGCCACTTCTCAATTGCTACCTCCCGGCATAATTACCATGGCAAGCATTTCCTGTTCATCCCCTGTAGGTACACCATGTTGCGCCAACAACGCTCGGCCCAGCAGGAATATACAGTATCCTTTGCCAGTGTCGATCCGGGCTTGATTACACTTCACGGCTGTAATTCAAGCCCACTAATCCTCCTCTGTGGTAGGAAAAGAGGCCTGTTCTATTAGATAAGCTGATTACTGTCTGGTTTGTGCTTCATGCCTAGCAAGAGTTGTTTATATGTAGAATTATTGCTGTTTGGGGTCTGGGCCTCACCATGCTGGGGAAAACTCACTTTAGGGTCAGGGTGTGTGGCTTCAACTTGGCCTGGGATGGATAAGGATTGGCGAGTTCCTAGCAGCTACTTTTCCCCTCAGTCTCTCTGCCAGCCACTCATACTTCCTTTGCTTCCCTCTGAATGGAAGAAGCAAGCTATTCAGAGACTTGGACTTCCGCTTCCTGGAGCCCCTGCAAAGCAAAGACCACTGCCCCAGACTCGACATCTCCTGATGAGGTTTGCAGTGCACTATCTTGAGAGCTGAGTTAGCACGGACTCTGGTGTGTCAAGCTGAGTGTGTGGTGAACTTGCCAGCCACAAACTCCAGACAGCCCAACCACAGGGGTAGAATGTCTGCTCAGCCTGAGTAAATGCTTTCTCACATGCAAAGATGTCCACTTTGAGGCCTCAGAAGCCTAGAATCCACTCTGCCAGCCCACACTGGTCTGGTGGGTGGCTTGTGGCCTGGGTGCAACACTTTACAGCTCTTGCTTGTCCACGAAGAGGAAGTGTGTTGGGGACACCTGTATGGGAAGTACGTCTGTGCTCTGATTCCTATCGGCTGTCCTGTGAAGATTCTCATCTCTCATGTGGGGTACGTCATCATCAGATGCAGCCCCAAGAGGCGGCTCATCTGTGGCTCTTTGATGTTGAAATCCTACACACAGTTGACAGGTTGAATGGCACAGAGATCTGTGGGTACTAAGGAGATACAGGGAGCCTCCAGCACCCGTCCTCTGTCAAGCTCTGTATGAGTACGTTTGGGGTTCTCTTGGCTTATCTAGACACGTGGTGGCTTAGGAAAGTATTGTGATGAATGGCAGCTTCCTGAACTGTGAGGTGGTTAGGTGAGAAAACTTCGTATGTCCTATGAGCTGCAACTAACAGTAGTCTTATTTGTTTGCCTTGCCCATGCAACCGTTTGTCCATGTCAGGCATGCCTTTACTCTTTGTATTTCAGAGTCCTCGGTATTTGTCTAGGACACAGTATTCATTCAGGGAGTGATTCGTGTGTGTCTATAGTGTGTGCATGTGTGTGTCTGTGTGCATGTGTGGATGCCGAAACCCAACCTTGGCTATCATTCCTCAAGAACCCTCCCCCCACATTTTCACCTTGATTTTTGAGACAGGGTGTATAACTTGTCAATTAGGCTAAACTCGTTGGCCAGTCGGCCTCTGGGGATTTGCCTGTCTCTACCTATGTTTCCAGTGCTGAGATTCTAAGTGTACAACATGGTGCCTGGCTGCTCTTCCCTGTCTCTCCCTCGTAAATTCTTAGGGATTGAGCTCAGGTATCCATGCTTATAAGGAGAGTATTTTGCCAACTTTGGAACCACCCTACCCCCCAAAATAGGGTTTTTTTTAGTGTAATGGATAAACATTAAGCATATTTCCTAAAAGGAGGGACCCGTGCATGAGGGAATTACTATGAATTGCTGGGCAATGATCACAGTTCAGCAAAGCTGGGATCCTTCTCCTCTTCTATTTCTGCCTTTCTTTCTAGGGGCAGAGAATATCAATCCCCAAGAATTTCAGTGTGGCTTAGGTATAAAGGGCATGGTCACCCTGTAGAACCATATGGTGGGTGAGGCATGGCGCTGTGATGTAGTACAGAAGGGACATGGTGTAGTTACTCTGTCCTCAGTGCTGAGACATCTGTCCCTGTCATGCTTCTTGATCCAGAAACATCCTGTGAGTTATTTCGTCTCCCTCTCCTAAGAAGACCACCTCCCCCCAGTCCTCTTTCCTCCCTCCAACTCGGTTCTTCGATTTCTAGGGAAATCATAGTTTCTTAAAAATCAGCATATTCTTCAAATGGATGAATTCTACACCAGGGATTTCTTCTCCTCATGAACTTAAATTAATTTGTCGTTGGAAGAATATCTAAAAGGAACCATGGTGAATCTTACACACCAAAACAAAGCAATACAAGTGGCTGCAAAGTTGTCCACCCAATCTGAGCACTGGAGAGTCTTCGCTGTTTAAGGATTAAGTTTCTCATCTTTCATTGTGAAGAATTAAGGAATCCATGAGCCCAGTGTGCCCATCCTTATGTATGTGAACTGGAGCTTCGACATCTGGGCTGTCATTTTAGGGGATGCCTGTGTCAGCTCTGTGGTCTTATATTTTGTACACTCTGAATTCACTGTGCATATTGGAGGAATGTGGGGGAGGGGGCTACCATTTCAGATAGCAGGTATCTTTAATTCTCCACATAAATTGAGTAAATGCTTAGCAACCAGAATAACTGGAGAAGTCATTCATGCCCAACTGCGTAGTTAGTCACAGGACACCAGCACCCACTACAGTGTTTCTGAAGTCTAGGGACCAAACAGTCACAGGACCCCAGAAGTAGCCTGTAGGGAGGAAAGAATTATAGAAATACCTGCTTCTTGTTTTCTACTCATAATTTTCTATTTTGTTTTTTTCTTGCACATAACTTTCTGTCACTTAACTTCTGGACAACTGATCTACCACAGACCATGGCCACCTGGAGTTCTAAAACCAGCAGTGTTGTTCATTTGCCTAAAGGTGAAGGCTCTAGATCTTGACCAGTCTCTGTTGCTCAGGATGCTGACTGGAAGAAGGGCCACTTAAACACAATTCACAGTGCTTAAGTTAGATTTCCATGGCATTGTGGAATCCTAAGCTAGTTGCTTTATTTTCTAATGTCATCATGTCTTCAGTGCCTATTTAGAGGTAACTTTCAAAGATGAGGAGGTTCATTTCATTTTAACTTTTCCATAAAAAGGAATATATGTTCTGCAAATGCTCTACAATCTTGACCCAAGAACTAGGCACTTACTTCATTAGAGCAATCAAGCTGCCTTTCTCTGCACTGTTTCTGCTCATAGATCATCTCGGTTGCCGAGGGGTGGTGCAAAGTAGAAAGAGAGCCAGGAACCAGAAGATCATCCTAGTGGGTGATGCTGAACTTGAAAACCAAGGTGTGGTACCAACTGCTCAGCACCCTCCTACCAGGAAGAGCAGCAACCAATAAAGGCAAAATTCGCCTTTCAAAAAAGCTGTGAGCCTCATCCTAACTTTTGGTGTCCTGTCAAAGTATCCCGTGAATTCATTGTCTGTTTTAGGACAGAAGGGGTCATTTTTGAAGCTGTAGAAATGGACACCTTGCTCTCAGTTTTATTTCTGAAGGTGAATTTAGGTAAAACAGGAAGAAATTCTGTGAAAGGCAGTCGAGATGCTGGCATTGACCTCTCTCCTGTGAAGCTGCAGGCTGCCACTTAATGTCCCCTCTTTGCTCATTCTGCCACCTGAGTACCAGGGGGAGCAGCTGCAAGACCAGAAGAGGGGAGAATGAGCCCCAACTTAAGTTACCTGTAGAGCTAGTTCTGTACCTGTAGGTCCTTCTGCCTCCTGTGTACTTCAGTTCCCATGTCAGAATAAAAGGCTTTGTCTCCCATACCATCCATGGAGCATTCACAGCAACCACACTAAATTTCGATAAATTGATATGTAAAGTTTAATTCCAACAAAAAAAAATCATCAGGGGATGCTTTGGCTCTTTTGATGGAGGAAGGTCATTGGTTAATTAAAGAAGCTGCTTGCCCTGATAGGTTAAAACATAGGTGGGAGGAGTAAACAGAACAGAATGCTGGAAAGAAGAGGAAGTGAGGTCAGACTCGACAGCTCTCCTCTAGGGGGCAGACGCCTCAGAGAGACACAATGCTCCACTCTTGCGGGCAGAGGCGAGAGCTCTGCTCTCTGAGGCACATACGATGAAGCTCCGACCCAGGATGGATGTAGGCTAGAATCTCCCTGGTAAGCCACCTTGTGGGCTACAGCAGATTATTAGAGATGGGCTAGTCCAGGTGCGAGAGTTAGCCTAGAAGAGGCTAGATAGAAATGGCCAAGCAGTGATTAAATGAATACAGTGTCCGTGTAATTATTTCGGGGCATAAGCTAGCCTGGCAGGCGGCCAGGGTGCTGGGGACGCAGCCCCGCCGCTCCAATTACTACACTCTTTCATCATCGGCTCATCATCTCTTCTGCCAGTTTCACTTGTGAAATTGCTCCTTCCCCTATGATTCTCAATAGTCAGTCATCTTTCTGTTCCAGTCTCCCCATCTCAGGTATGGGCCACGTGGAGAATAGGGACCCAGTGAGCTTGCCACGGTCATGATCGCTCAGGTCTTTGGAGGAACAGCACTTTTGGTGAAATTTGTGCAGACCATTGTGAGCAAGCTGAGAAAATCTTATTCTGAGGTCTCCATTGGTGTACACTTGTCATTGTAAAGCGCTTGAGAGCGGAGAAGTGGAGGCAGGAGAACCAGGAGTTTACCACCCTGAGCTGAGGAGTAAGTTTGGTGCCAGTCTCTGCTACGTGAGACCCTGCCTCAAAACAGAGCTTTATTCTAGCTGATCTGGGAGACTGTTGCAAGACATTGTAGGAATGGCCCATCTACAGTCAAGCCCAGTGCCAAGAAGCGACGTAGAAAGAGAAAAGCAAATTTGACTTCTAAAACGGCTCTCTGTGTTTTAGACCAGAAAACTTAATCCCAAGTTTCCTGGCTTCAATGATATCTTCGCCCCACTCTGTAGGGGACTTCTCGCATAAGCATGAAGGCCTGAGTTCAAACTCCCAGTATCTGCATAAGAACTCAGGTGTGACCTGCATGCCTGAACCCTGAAGGTTGTATATGCAGAGATAGAAAGATTTCTGTAGCTTGATGGCAGTGAGACAGGTTCCAGGTTCCATTGGAGACCTCAGATAATTAAGGTAAAGAGTAGCAAAGCAAAGTGTCTGCTTTCTCCACACATAACACATGCAGCAAACATGTATGCTACACACACACAAACACACACACACACACACACTTTTTTGATAGGTGTGTGTGTTTGTGTTTATGTATGTAAACAGGGACGGCTTGCTATTAGCTATTGGCTCTCCTGGAGTCCAGCGAGGCCCATCCCAACGTGCTTGCCAAGCCAGGCTCGGGATGTAAATGATGGAAAAACTCTGAAACTTTCGGGGGCAGATATTACATATTTGGAGAAGATGTTGGCTCACTAGGTGAATGAGAAAACAAGACACTTCTTCAGGGAAATATGGTAGTAACCGAAGTAAATAAGACCGAGCCTCGGGGAGGCGAATCTTTAAAGGAAAATGAAGCTCATGCCTCATCCATCTCTCTGCCAGTCACTGATGTATTTAGCCAGAGCCGTGTGGTACAAATACATTTCAATGATGCTAATCATGATGCCCACTGTACCGTCTTCCCCCCCCCCCCCAGGGTGAGTGCTTCCATTGTAGGGAGCCCTATCTTAGGGCACAGAGGAAGGGAGTGGGCGCTCATCCCTGAGTTCCTGATGTTACGAGTGTGCAGAAACAAGCGGAGGCAGCATCAGCAACAACAACAACAAAAAAAGCCCATCTGAAAATCTGAGCCTAATCGCGCCCATCTGCTCCGGCGCTGCTTCCCCTCACTGCCTGCCAGGATGTCTGCCGCAGACGCTAAGTAGCACATTATTTTCGATAAGTTGCAATCATTTGCTTGAAATCTACTTCTCCTTTAAAATGTCCCCAGGAAACCAGGCATTGGAGGAGGCCTGCTTAGAATGAACCGTGAGTGCCTATATGACTTCAGGATAAGTGTGACTCACTTGGCCAGCGGAGGTCCATGGGTTCATGATTTAGCCATTTAGCTGTGCTGGGGAAAGAGAGAGAGACACCATGGAGGACAACCCAGGAAGACTGAGTCCCCGAGAAAGGATATAGATTCTGAGAAAGATAGGTACCCTACTGAGGCAGATTCGTCCTATCCCCTAGAGTAAGTAAGCCAACTTTCTTGGTCTCTGAGATGCTTGTCTCTTTCATGCAGAGACTAGCTAGTGAATGTGGCAGGCGTGCTTTGTAACCTAGAGCTCAGGATCTCTAATGCCCTGGTCCCAGCACGACCAGTATTCCTCAGTTCGTGTGTCTCTCTCTGTGACAAGACTCCAGAGTTTCAGACTCTTAGCTGGTCTTGAGGGCTTCTGGAGAATGCTGGGAAGTTCTGAGGAGCAAGAAAAGGCCCCATTGGCCTCTGTGCTGATGTGCTCTGTTTCCCTCGTATGGAGAAAGGCAGGGCATGGTGACTTGGCAACAATGAGGTTGGGCGGAGGGTGGCTTTTAAGGTAGGTCAAGGACTGTACTCACCATCTCCCTAAAGGACCCTGCCTGACCCTTGATGCCTTTCTGAGATGACTGTCTTGGGATCACAGGTGTTAGCTGTTTTGGAAAGGGGAAAGGCAATAGACTTGTGTACAGGCTCAGTGTGCTTCTCTGAAGAGGTCTGTGGATGCTGCAACAAATGGCCGCCGTTCCTTCTATAAGTACAGTGACCCGGGACCCAGGCCCACTAGGACCCCTGTACCTGATCACCCCTGAACCCGACCAGTTCCACAATGCTATTTTGGCTCCATGGCTTCTTCTTCTATGGTTGTGTTCAGAGGCATCTGCTGTATATCTGCAGGCAGGTTTCCCGCTCTTGGTCTAAAATGACGTTAGAATTCCCCTCCCATCAGCTACCCTACCCCTCTTCTATTTGCTTCCCCCTCTATAGCTGGTGGAGCTCAGTTTTCCTCTGGGTAGGGTAGGAAGAAAGGAGCAAGGTGTTCTTATCAGGTTCTTAAGCCACCCTCTTCTCCTCACCCCTGCATTTCCCGGTCAAGGTCAAAGGAATCTTCTGCACACTAAGTACCCTGGTCACATGACATCTCCACTCACCCAGACGTCTGGCTTCTCTGGCCTCCACTCATGGCTCTGGGGTTATCTAGGAGAGGCCCCATAGTGGCCCAGCCCTCTCTGTCTGTGGAGGAACTTTGTCAAGGCTTGACTTGGTTTTTGCTGTGAGTCACCTCTAAATCCGCCTTTTCTAATTTCCTGTAACTCTCTAACCAAGGTGAAATCACCCTGCCTTCTAGATTCCTACCCTTTTCTTAACAGTTTGTATTAATTTGAATTAGTTAAGCTGCCAAAAGCAAACAAACAAAAACCTGAATTATTCCAAAATATGGCTTAAACAAAATGCAGCTTGGTTTTTCTCCGTTCTCTAGAGGTGAGAGCGTTCAAGCTGATCTCCTAGTCCGAGAGAGTTCTGTCTCACTTCTAGCTGGTTTGCTGGGTGAGGCTTCCAGTGTCCTGACCACCTCAGCCTGCTGTTATTTTCCATTCCAGTTACCAGAAGAAAAGGAGAAAACCCCGAGAAGGAACCCCCTACTTCCTGAAGAGTTGTACCCCCTACTTCCCTTTATTGCTCATTGTTGGGACTTGGTCATGTGGCATGTGAGCTGCAAGAAAAGCTAAACCCATTGCCTTCCTGCACGCAGTTGTGAACTCTGGAGAAAAACAAAAGTGAAAGAAACAAGTGGATTACCCCTTACTGTCACCTCTGTGCCAGCCTCTGCCTGGCTGTCACCTCTGTGCGAGCCTTCTGCCTGGTCCTTCTCAGGATGGTCCCTTGCCCAGGTCCTTTCCTTTGTCAACTGTCCACATATGTATTAATGTGGTTGGCATGCAAATGTCCACATACATGCTAATGTGGTTAACATGCACATTTGCATAAGATGCTCTGTGGCCCTGAGTGGCAATTGAATTGATAATGGTTGTCATTGACTTCTAGAAGTCCTTTCTTTTTGCTTCCTTCAGGCTAAATGTGATCTCTTTTTCTCTCCTCATCTTAAACTTTCATCCTCTTAGTCAGTGAGGTCATAGGTCTGGTGCCGAGGGAAAGGGAAGTGGAAGAACACAAGCAAAGGGCAGAAGGGATGGAGGCACCTAGAGTATAGCACCTGTTTAGAGCCTGACATCAACCTCCTCTCTGTTCTTGGTCCTCTCTCCTTCCCAGGGCTGCCACCTGCAGAGGTTTGCATCCCCATCTTGCTGGAAAGGGGACCTCATTCAGCAAGGTGAAGAAGTACCTCAGCACTTGGATTTTTTTTCCCAATGTGGGCCATTGAAACACAGATTGGGTTAGGACTGGGTTGTCAAAGAAGTGTGTGGATGTCCCTTGGGGTCTGTGCATCCCTCTAGGTCATTCACACCACTGTCAAGGAAATTGACCCCAAATAAGTCAATGGAGGGGAAAAAAGGCTTAAGAAGATTCTTTTGAGAACATCATCTTTATTTCAAACTTACTTTGGGGCTGGTCATAGATTACTTAGAGTACTTGCTCTGTTGCGGGGACAAGGGGTGGTGGGGAGTTGGGGGTTTAGGTGCAACTTGTGGTACCTCAAAGCAAACAAGTAAGCAAGCAACTTAGTTCTGATGAGAGCATTTGGAAAGTTAGAGAGAAAAATCTCTCTGCCTCTATTACTTCGTGAATATGGTCAGAAAAGTTTCACCGCTAAGAACAGAAAAGACATTTGTTATCCTAAGCATCGACATCAACAAGTTGAACCCACACAGGCCACAGGCCCAGCAATAGCAACTTGTTTTAATGTTTTGAATGTGGCGTTTCTCCATGCCCTAGCAGAGGACGCTGGCTGCAAGCGCTGAATCCTACCCAAATGTAAGACTGAAGCATGCTTCCCCAAACCTCAAGCTATGAATAGAGTCTTTACTCTCTTTCTAACTGTAATTTATGTATTTTTAATGAAACTTTGAAAGCAGCCACTACAGGAGACTTCAAGGCTAGCTTGTCAGGCATAAGGTGAGGCTACTTCCGAGCCAAGTGGTTCCCGGGGTCTTCCAGCCTTCCAGAGGGGCCTAGGCATCCAGTGTGAGCACTGGTGGGTAGGGGAAGACACAGATGCTTTTGGACTCAGGGAGAATACAGTCTGGAGAATCTATGTGAAAAGCAGACGCACAAAAACCGGGTATAGTGGGGAGGAGGAGATTGGCGGATGGATACCTGTAATGTTTTCTCCACTCAGGTTAGAGGAATTGGCAAGTCTAAAGTCGAAAGAAAGAAGAAAGAAAGGAAGGAAGGAAGGAAGGAAGGAAGGAAGGAAGGAAGGAAGGAAGGAAGGAAGGAAGGAAGGAAGGAAGAAAGAACAAACAACAGCACAGGAGCCCAAGCAGTAGGGAAGGGGGAAAAAGTAGAGGGTGCGTTGAAATATACTCTATACATTGAGGAATGATGGATTCGCGGGATGCGATGACATCACTGATCAGGGCTTATTCAGAAGCACACATGGGTGGTGTGTGTGTGCATTTGCGTGTGCCCGTGTATGTGACTGCACTCACCGGCTTATGCTTGTTCTTTCTTTGCTGTAGATTTACAACATTCAGGAACCAGACACCAAACTCTAAATCTGTTGTTTCTGATTCTTTGCTATGCCTCCCTCTCCCAAAGGCTTTAGCTCGAACAGTACGGGGCAACCTCAGACTTGCTTTGTAGCTGAAGGTGATCTTGAACTCCTGATCCTCCAGCCCCAACTCAGGAGTGATGTATTAACAGGTGTGAGCATCAAAGGGACCCTCCTTGTACCAAACACTGGATTATGCTTTTGTAAATAATAATAACAGGCCAGGGTGGCAGTATATGCCTTTAATCCCAGCACTGGGAAGGCAGAGGTAAGTATATAGACCTCTTGGTATATATATATATATATATAGTGTCTTCCAGGACAGCTAAGACTATGTAGAGAGAATATGTCTCAAAAACCAAAAATATAATAATAATAAATATAAAAAATAATAACAATAACAACAACAATAATGGCAATCTTATTTTCTCCATTATAAGAACTGTGGCAAATTGCCATAGTCACCACCTACTTGATGATGAAGGAACGAGACCAAGCCACATAGTGAGGATCTGAAATCTGGCCTAGAATGGAGATAGCCCATTCCTATGTCAGTATATGTTCCTATGCCATGTTTCAGAGCTGAGTGAAGAGAACCCCAACAGTATTGTGGGAGGGGCGCGGTGCAGGGAGCTAATCACGCTCTGGGCAATATCCTGGGCTCCTTATCAAGACTTCAAACCTCAAAACATTTCAGCCTAAGGCAAGAAAGAATTAAGAACCCTCTCCTGCTTTCCACAGTGACTTTGTGGAGGAGATGCCGCTGTCACGAGAAGCCTTCCTCACCATGGAGTGCACATCCTCCAGACAGTGGCTCCATGTCTCTCATGCTTCTTATGCGTAACCACGTGGGAAGTGGCTTCTTGCATCATGAGCTCCCATGTGCAGTCCAGGCCTTGTGCACTCTACCCTGGCCCTCTCGCGTGCCTCAGCCCCTTTCCTCAGATCTTTGAATACATGGCTCTGAAGGCAGAGGCAGCATGAAGTCATGCCCCAACCCTCAGCTTCTGTAGCTTTCCTTTAAGCCAAGGGGTTTCCTGAGCAGCGATACAAGCTTCAGTTATTAAGATCTATAAGTCCCTCACTCAGGCAGCCGGCACCCATCCAGAAATGCAAGCGCCTGTTGCCCAGTGCATTAGCTTTCTCACTGCCAGCTGGCCCGGGGAGACTCAGTGTGCCAAGCAGGGAATGTGTGAATGGGATCCATGCCCGTACATCCCCCCGAGAAGTAGAAAGTCCTGTGACCAGAAGGGCTGGAAGCTAACCCAGAGAAAAGACAAGAAAAACTCGGTGCATCTCTATAGAAAGCCCCTAGACATAAACACCCAGAATAGTAGAAGTATCCCAAGAGTGTCCTGTGTTTTGTTATCCTCCTCCTGCGTTAAAACTTCACCCAAAGCTCCACATGCGGTGGCTCTTGGCCAAGTGTGAAGAAGCGAATGCATTTTCAGCTCCTGGCACAGCCATGGCACCATAGTAAACACTCCATAAATATACATGTCCGGAAACATTTGTTGCTGGAGGGAAGTCTACAAGTCCCCTTCTGGTCATATATGCTGTTATATACCTGCTTAACAAACCAAGAAAAATGTCAGAAGAATTAAAAGATATCTTCAACCAAATACCACAGGGACGGTGACAGCTTAGGAGACTGACTCAGACCTAGGCCACTGTGATTCTAAGAGGACAGTGAGTACTGGGGTAACTGCCAGGTTTACAGATTCTGTAAACTGGGGCCCCTCTAGATGGGGTCACTGTAGGCCAGCTGCAGGAGATTCCCCACTTGGTGCTCTGAGGTCTGAGTGGGCTCTCTGGGGTCCATCCATCAACCGCTGTCTGGCAGCTGCCTGTATTGCCAGATTGTGAAACTGGGGAAATCAAATGGTTAATCATTCCCATTTACTTGATAGACGACTCTTTAAAATAATTCCCCAGGACAACTTTTCCATCAAACACAGAAGAGGCTTGCGAACCGGGAGTGAAGAGCACCCACACATACAACCCCGAGCTTCGGGGTAGCAAGTAATGGAGGATGTGGGGCCTGACACAGTTTAAAAGAATCCGTTTATAGCAAAGTTATTTCCCAGCTGGAGAAGCATCTAGTAGTTTGTGGATGATGACTGCGCCTGTGGGAAGTGACGGAAGCTGGAAGGACAGGGGGATCTCCAGATCTAAAAGCAGTTGGTGTAGAAGTAGGTCCACAGATATGTAAATTAGGGCCTTCTAGAAACCAGAGTCCATGTCTGTGGCATCTTGGGGAGTTGCAGTACCCAGTTCATTTTTAATACCTGCTTAGTACTGATTTGGCTCACACAACACTCCACAGTGTCCTTTCGTTGTGACTTTGCGCTTGGGGTCTCTTTGCTGTCAGGCCCTACTTTCAGGTCTCATGGAAATCCTTCACAGGTACTGGTCCTGTGTCTGGTTCTCCCTTGCACCAAGAACCTTTGCCATGGACAACGTGGGCCTAGAACAGACATACCAAGTTAAGTCTACGGAGCTCAGGTTTACTGTCACTATAGTGTTGCTTCTGTAGGGTTGTCAGGCAGATCTGGCTTTCTTGAAATGGGTATAGAAGCAATGACTGAGAGAAGCCTTCTGTCTCCAGTGTAGCTTAGACCTGGAAGGTGGACGTATGCAGGGAACTGACTGCCTGGCCTAGAAGGGCAGTGAGATACAGATGCCAGGATGCCACACTCCTACATCCTATTTGGCTCCCATGCACTAGCGCTCCAAGGACAGCTGAATAAATGCACACTGTGAGATCCACGAGCTCGTGCTGGGTCATCAAACCACCACTGCTTTCCAAGAACTCAGTCTTGCTTGCAAGGTGGCAGGAGTCCTGGCTGTGCCCCACTTGTTCGGGTTTTAGCAAAGTGGCTTTACCTTTATAATCTGTGAGAGTGCAAGCTGAACTTGTGTTTTATAGAATCCGATGATGCATTCCAGTGTGTGGAAGCTGTGTCTGGCTCCCAAGGGCTGAATATTTTTTGTTTCTAAAAGTACGAGGGCATCCTAACCCTGGTTCCACAGGCCTCAAAGTCTCTCCTCACTGGGGAATGGCAGTCTGGCTTAGAAAAGGCAGTGCCATTGGGGACTGTAAAACTCTGGGGTTTCGAGGGAGCTCTCTTGAGCCTTTCCTAAGCCATGTCTCTATCCAGTGTCTATCCTCTCCAACTGTCTCTTTTCTCGCTCATCTGAGCGACTTTCAAGTTTCACCCCCATGCGCTAAAACAATACTCTCTGTAAATGTGTCTTCCTCCCTTCCTGCCCATCTTTGGGAGCTCGAATCCAAGCAGATCCATTTTCCCAGCTTTATTGGAGATGTTGGTGGCTGTGGAACCCTCCTGTGTACAAGTCCTTGGTGGGGAGAGAGTGCCCTCTAGTGGCAACCAACTGGGAGTGGCTCTGGACCAGCGTTGCTCAGCCAAGGACAAAACCGTCCTTAGCAGGGCCCTCCTACCAGTTCTCCGACTGTGCCTTTGGGTTTGGTTTGTTTTTCTCCTTGTGTGAAGAAAATAACTAAAGATTGAACAGCGGGAGGCCAGTTGTGAGAGCAGCTCCTCACCGGGCTGTGACAGTCTCCTTATCTCTGGAGTTTTAACACAGGATTAACCCTAGGGCAAGTGATGACAGCAACGTGAATGTGACTTCAGGTGTTTTCTAAAGGCGGGTGACAACCTCTCTAGAAATCACTTGCCTGTCTTGACTGATCTCAGTCTTGATTGGGATGGGAGGGGGGATATATGGGTAGAAAGATCCTTTAAGAATTATTACCCAACAGGGTTAAATATCTTGAAGCGACGCGCAGCCAATGGGGCTGTTCGAACTCTGTGTTACCGGCATCCTCAGGCATCAGGGCCCTTTAAAGCCTGTTTGGAGGAAAGCTGTGGGGAGAGAGAGGGAAATGAAGGGGAGTGGGTGCAGGGCACCCATCAGGGAGGCGGGAACCTGATCATATGTGATGGCTGCTGGATTAGGTAACAGCTCGGCTGGCTGAAATTGGATCTTGGAGGACGAGTATTAACATCTCTGGTGTCCCAGTGAAAGGTTCATTTGAGTCTTGCATGGTGCTAGAAAGATAAAAAGGAGCTTTTAAATAATCATTTTGTCTCCAACTCACCAGAGCACTGACTTCAAGCCATAAATAGGAAGCATCACTTCGGTTAGCTGTATCAGCTGTTTTGTTCATTTATTTAATGCTGCTGGGATTTTTTTTTAACTGACTAGCTGAACAGTTTCCGGGTCAGTGAATCCCAATACTTGTTTTTATAGTGGTATCTTGAAATCTTCTTCTAGGGAGAAGTATGGACCTGCAAGATTCCTTCTCCAAATGTAGCCCAAGGCTTTCCGAACCAGAATCTCCTGGGTAGTAGAGCACAGCCAAGGTTTCCCCTATTTGCATTTAGTTCTTGCACATATGCCAACATTGTCTGTTTTCATGATTAGAGTATAATTTAGAAGGCTCAATGTGTGTGGGGATTTGTCTGAGCTTTTTTTTTTTTCTGCACCTTTTCATTCTTTTATTTTCAAATTTCTGGTGGAACCTATTTATATATTTCTAGCAAACCCAAATTTCTTTTAAGAGTATTTGTTGAAAGCATTTATGATGTAAAAACTAGGCACATTTATCGTTGCCTATCCCACTCCCTCCCTAGGTAAATCTTCATTCCCCATGCAGGAGTCAGCGCACCCCAGTGCACTGTCTGCCTAAAACCTCCACTCTGGATAAGCATTAGCACTGTTAGACTCTCTCTCTCCCGCAGCAACCTTGGGGAGTTCCTTATCTTATTTAAAATATTTAAAATGTCAAGGACAAGCAAGATATTCATTAGTTTGAGAAGAATTTATGAGGAGGAGCTTGACTGTTTAAAAGCACTGAGTCCGGCGCATGACTCCAACCCAGAGAATCGTCTCAGGGAATATCAGGCATATGGGACCCAATAGTGCCGACCTCCTCATGATCACCTACTTGCTCTGTGTTCTGTGGGTGCCAGTCTCTCACAACAGGTTTTGCTAGAGGGTGATTTGGGAGTTTAGGAGGCCATCTTTGGCACCTACTCTGTTGGAGAAGGGGAGTACCAGACATTGCTTTGGGCAGGAAGAGTCTGGGAGGGCTGACTTTTGGATAATGTTCTTTTGGGCAGTGCTGTTGTTGATGATGCTGTTGTTGTTGATGATGCTGTTGTTGATGATGATGCTGTTGTCAATGATACTGTTGTTGATGATGGTGTTGTTGATGATGGTGTTGCTGTTGATGATGGTGTGTAGAAATAGGAGCGGCGGGCTGCGTCCCGGCACCCAGCCGCCCACATGGCTAGCTCTACCCGAAATAATTACACGGACACTGTGTTCATTTAATCACCGCTTGGCCCTTTAGCTCTAGCCCTTACTGGCT
>NW_004949173.1:526788-529625 GCF_000317375.1 Microtus ochrogaster | reverse complement strand
CACCCACCTATGTTCTAAGCTATGAGCCCAAGCAGTTTGTTTATTACTCAACCAATGAAATCAACAGATTGATATATGACACTCCCACATCAATGGTGTTGCTGTTGATGATACTGTCATTGATGAGAACAGACGATATCATCTTTTAGTGATGGGCCATGTCCAGGGAGCATTGGCTGCAGAGTCACCAGGAGAATACCTTCAAGCTTATTAGCACCTGGCCAAATGTTATCATCCTTAGCATGGTAGGAAGTTTTCTTAGCCCTGGGAGTTTGCTTCGACCTCTGCTGAAGGGAATGTATTTGACATTAGAGTCAGAAGACTGGCTTCAGAGCTGGGTGTAGTGAGATGTAATTGTAACTTGAGCATACAGTGGAAGCCAAATAGGGGCCTTGTGAGCTTGAGATCAGTCAGAGACCTATAGTAAGCTCTGTGTTGAATGAATGAAACAAATGAAAGTGGATGGGAATATTGCCTTGGGGGGGGGGCTAAAGAGATGGCTCACTGGTATGAACCACTCTTTTGGAGGACCTGGTTTCAATTCCCAGCACCCAGTCAGAGCTCAGTCAGGATGGTATCTATCTAACCCCAGTATTTAGTGGCTCAGAAGTAATTTCTTTTTTGAAATTTGTAAGTGGCTCATAAATATCTTTTTGATAAAGTGATTAAAATTCTCCATGCCAAGAAACACACCTATAAACCCTACAAGTGATGCCTTCATACCTGCATTGAACAGGTGAGGGAGGCTGTCTGGACTTTGAGACCCCACAAAGAAGGTTAGATTCTCCTCAGCGTGTTCAGAGCCCGCCATGTTGAGTACTTCAGAGAACTTTGGAGATCTGAGTGAAATGGTCACCACCCAGAAGAACATGGCCATGTTGTTACTAGTCACCCCAAGGGACAGTTTTCTATCGAAACTTTTGAGCCTGCAAGAGTTGAGTTCTCACCCATTCTCCTCATGTCGCCTTCTGTTATCCCCGCTGTAGCAACCTGGTGTGTGCATGGGAAGAAGACTTGTGGTGTAGAAGGGAAAGACTTGTGGATGCGCAAATGCTGCGGTGTGCACGTTTAGGCTTCTTTTCTCCTCTCCATCTCTCCGTCCTTTCTCCTTCCCTTTCTACTTCATCGAGAAGTGCCTTTTATAATCTCTGCCACCACCTGTGACCGCCTTCCTACTGCCCAGTGTTTGATGAAAGCCTTGCTGTAGTTTTCCTCCTAGAACAGGAATTAGAATTTCCTTCAGAATGAATTCACCAGCATGGTATCTCTTTGAAGCCAGGAGCATGTGGGCACAGCCAGTAGTGATGCGGGCATCTCCTGTGAAGGGCCGGCTTCATCTCTGCATCTCCCTATGTTGAGCTCATTCCTACCTTCCCTAGCACAGCCCTTGGAGTGAGGAGGACTGCCTAGGAGACTGGAAGTTCTTGGTACCCCCCAAACAGCTCTTGACTCTCAGGGTCCTTGTCTGTCCATTGGGACGTCACCTCCATCCCTAAACAAGGCTCGAGCAGTGGTCCTCTTCTCGTCTTCTAAGTCCTTTCTTCCTCTTCTGCTTCTCCCAGAATTCTCTTCGGCTTTTCTTCAACGTTGAAAACGGTCTTCCTGCAAAGGCTTGGCAGCTGATGCCACAACTGGATTTAGTCGAGTGGTTTGTTTATTTGAAGGCAGATTATGTGCAAGAGGGACAGAAATGTCTCTTGTGAGACGTGCGGCTGGATCACTTCATCTGTTTCAGTCTAAGTCACCCCACCCACAAAGTTGTGGTGTCTCCATAAAAAGCAGCCGGAGTTAGATCTGAAACTCAGTTCTACCAGAGCCCTGGGGTTGCTGAATCCGTGAAAACGTCTCGTAACAAAGACCACACCCTGGCTGTGCACAGAACCGAGAGCTCACCACCCAGAACAGATGGATCTCGGTTTTAAAACCAGCATGTCCCTATGCCAGGGTTAATTTGTCTTCCCATTTTTCTAGACTACTCTTTATTCCTTCAGCTAGTCCACGGAAAAGGTCTCAAGATTTAATTGTATGAACTAGATTTACCCTGCTGAAGTTATTTTGAAAATGAAAATATAGGTTAATTCAATATTACAAAGGCAGTCACAGAGTAAAAGCCACAAACGGAAATCTAAAGAAAGAAATGAAGAATTTTTTTTGTTGTTCAAAACCTTACAGTTTGAAGATTAAAAAAAAAACATCCTATTGTGTTATAATTAATGTTTGCAGTCTGATACTAATTGTGATACAGCACATATAATGGGAAGTTTGACTCTTTTGTAGAGTTCAGTTTAGCAATATTCACTAGATTTGCATGGTTCTGTGACCCGCCATCATCATCCGACTCTCTTGGGAGAGGGTAGAGACAAGGCCTCATGTAGCCCAATCTATCTTGTAACACACAAATACAATCTCAATCTCAATCTCAATCTCTCTCTCTCTCTCTCTCTCTCTCTCTCTCTCTCAACCCTGATCTTCCCAGTTCCTGGGATTATAGCTATGACCACAGTGCTGGACTTTCAGCAACTTCATCTTCCCCAAGTAAAGCTCCACACACCACGATACTGTCTCCCCATGCCCCCCCCCACTGTCTCGCCATGTCCCCCTACTGTCTCCCCATGACCCCCCACTGTCTCCCCATACCCCCACTGTCTCCCCATGACCCCCACTGTCTCTCCATGACCCCCCACTGTCTCCCCATGACCCCCTACTGTCTCCCCATGCCTCCCCACTGTCTCCCCATGTCCCCCACTCTCTCCCCATGTCCCCCACTATCTCCCCATGACCCCCCACTGTCTCCCCATGACCCCCACTGTCTCCCCATGACCCCCACTGTCTCCCCA
>NW_004949173.1:510869-526578 GCF_000317375.1 Microtus ochrogaster | reverse complement strand
CCACTATCTCCCCATGCCCCCCACTGTCTCCCCATGACCTCCACTGTCTCCCCATGACCTCCACTGTCTCCCCATGTCCCCCACTGTCTCCCCATGCCCCCCACTGTCTCCCCATGCCCCCTTCCTCCCACCAGTCTCCTATTCTAGAGACTTTGTCTAAGTAGAGTTTCTTTGGAGCAAAGCCAGGGTCTCTTTCCACATTTTCACCCTCTCAGGTCTTGTCCAGCCCTTCCTCCTTTCTCCACAGGCCCTATGGCAGGTAATCCGGAAGCCAGTGTAGCCGAGGAACACAGCGGGATTTATGTTTTGCACTTATTAAATGTTTCCCTTGAATTGCTGTTAAAACTTTTTTCTCTTTTGTCTTTCTCTGTAGTTTTGAGTATTCGGGGAGCCCAAGAAGAAGAGCCCACAGATCCCCAGCTGATGCGACTGGACAACATGCTGCTAGCAGAGGGGGTGGCAGGGCCCGAGAAAGGAGGAGGTTCTGCAGCAGCAGCAGCGGCAGCAGCAGCTTCTGGGGGCGCAGGTTCAGACAACTCAGTGGAGCATTCCGATTACAGAGCCAAACTGTCACAGATCAGACAAATCTACCACACGGAGCTGGAGAAATATGAGCAGGTAACCACACACCCTCACGCTGGCCCTTGGCCGAGGAAGGGGAGAACAAACTGCCGCATACGCTTGCAAACCTGCCTTGGTCAGTCCTTTCCCAGAGGTCGAGGCTTATGGTCCTTGAATCTTGAATTCCCTCAAGACCCTGATCTCAACTAGGTAAAGCCCAAACCTTACATTGGGCAAGACACTAAACAACATGACATTGTAAATGATGGCCTTAAGAAATATGCATGATCAATGAGAGGAATACCCTGTGCCTGGAACTCCAGACCACTTGAGGGATGTGGAAATGTACCCAGAGGGACTCCCTGGTCCCCCAATGCATGAGCCATTATCGGAGTTACAACCTGATTGCAGCACACGCTAGCTTCCCTTGGCCTTGGGGACATCATTCTTTGGATGCCCCGAGAATCTCATGGAAAGGGACACTTGTACCTGACCTTCCTTTCCATGCTAGGATCAGCTGAATCAAGTGTACTCTTATCTGCATCCTGTATCCTGAAGGAGAAGCAGGTGTTTCATAGAGAACTATAGATTTGTGACAGATTGTTGGCATCCTCTGATAGAAAGAATATGATGGCTTTGAGACACAAAGCACCGTCCAGAGATGCGGTACACTGATGGTGACAGAGCTACCCCTGGTTTGGGAAGATTACCTCCTGTCCCCCATACATTCGGGCCGCTATATCAGTGCTAATTTTCCAGCCATTGTGCTCAATAGTGCTCTATCAGAAGTCCTTTAACTTTCCTCCATTTATTTAGCTGACAAACACATTTGTTGTCACCATTGGATTCTATGCTAAACCTGGGTTCTATAGGATGTCTTTTCTATGGAGTAGATTTTCTTTTGCTATTTTTATGAACCCAAAAAAAGGAAAAAAAAAAAAGCACTCTACTTACGACCGCCTAGGTAGATGGCAAATGCAAACTTAATAGAAAATTTAAATTTTAAAGTAGAAATGGACATTTTAAAATTTAAAGTGGAGAAAGTTTCATTATTGCACTCCTGCCCACCCTTGAAGTGGAGGATACCCACCAAGTCCACTCTTTCACGCAGGGGGAACTGCTCTGCCTCCTTCAGTTAAGCATAGTGAAATTTGGCCATCAGACAGGTGTAACTGAGGCTGAAGGAAGGAAAAGAAAAACCAGCATGTTAAGAACTGCGAGTCATTGCCCTGTACCTCCTTGGAAGAGGACACATGTTCTTGACACACTGTTGGCTCATGGAGACTTCTCTCGGGTCCCAGGAGAGTCTGAGATAAGCTGCTTTGCCTAATCTTGATGCTTTTCCCCACATGGACCATCCTGAATCTGGACTCTGCCCCAACCTAGTGGGATAACTTTAGAAGATGCGTGTGGAGCCTTTTCTTAAAAGGTCTCTGGATGGCCTCTTCTTGGTTTGTCTTATTTGTGCAATTCTTACTTCACCTTCTCCAGGATGTCTGGGCTCTGCCTAGAAACCTGCCTAGACCTGATATCTAGGTTAACTCATGCCAAATAAGCAAGGCAAGAAAGGAGCTCAGAATATAGCTTCCTCTAATCACACAACTGCAACGTGTGCTAGACTTGGAGGTGTTGAAAGATGGCTTTATTGTTTGTTTGGAATGCAGACAGCACAAAATTGATTTCTCCCTTGTCCCTCTCCCATCCTTGTCCAAAGTAGGTGACCACTTGGGCAGCAGGAGTCCCTTCCAATAGCATACTCACTTGCAAGACGTCAGGGCCAATGTAATTGCCCTTGTTCTTCCTTACCATTTTGTTGTTGGATGCATAGGACCACTTGTTACAGGCAAGGAAGGTGGAATGTAAGAGGTTAAACATGTGTCTGAGGTCACACATCCAGTAAGGAACAGAGGTTGCCCTACATGCCTGTTTTGACTCTTATTGAAAGAAGACCTGACTTCATTAGGAAAAAGGAAGTATTGCCATCAGTCAACATCAAATGGCAAGCATGTCCTGTTGCCTCCCTGGGCTGGACTACTGGCACCAGGCTAGTGATAGAAATGTTCCCTCTAGAAACTTCTCATGGATTCCTGCCTTTTCTAAATCATAGAGATGTTGGAAGTGAAGAACTTCGGGGAAAGCCCCACGAGTGCACAGCAAATTATGCAAATGTAGCGGTGGTCGATTTGTCTCATATATTTATTAGATTTAGGAAGTAAAGCGTCATGTCTCCTTATTTATGTTGGCAGTTTCTGGGTGAGAAGTGAATTCTGCTTAGCACATTCTGGATGCTTAATAATTTATTAAAATTAGTTTGTTAATTATAATAAATAGCTGCTTGTAAGGCGATGGCGCCGTTAACCTTTCAGCTGGTATGTTTGAGAGATCCATCTTCTTCATTTTTCTGTATCAGTTCCTCATGGGGGCTTTGTTAAAAGTAGGGAACCTCAGTCAGGTAAAATGTCACCCTCCATGTTCATAGTTGCTACTGTTAATTTTGCTGTCTTTGTTTTGTTCTTTGTATATTGATAACAGATAACCACACACAATAACTGCCCTCACCCTCAGCCCTCCAAATAAACCCAACAGGCAGGTTACTATTTTATCCCGAGGTTATTAAATAAGGAAGCTTCTAGAAACTTCCACCATTATTAAATGACAGTGATGGAACACTTCCGTAGCAGATCATGATGGTGGCTAAGGTAGGTAAAAGCTGACATACTCAAACAGATTAGAAAAAAAATATGGTATCAGAAAAACCCAATCTTATTCCAAGGTCTGTTTATAGAAATGACCCTCTTGTTGCTTTGGGGAATTCCTCAGCTTTTATAAACAATGTCACTGGAGTGTAACTCTCCAGTGCTGAACTGGGGTGGAATAACAACAGTTCACAGCTAAGGGGGCTCTTGGATTCCTCTTACCTTTGTGAGTGAGACTAGTGCCACATTCAGGTGGAAGGAGACAGGAAGAAGATGGATTGTATAACAGGATGTCAGCCAAAATCTAGACCTTGTGAGGTTCCCTGTGAGGACTCCAGAGACCATGGGGCAACCTCCTTGGGACACTTCTTTGTAGAAATCCTCCTACCCCACAAGGTGGCTTGAACTCTTCATTGTAGTTCTCTGTAATAGTCCACAGCAGAGATGACCAGACCCTGAGGGTTCTATTTTGTCTTATCCTCAAATATGTACCTTACTTCTACACTGTGAGCACTTGACCTAACAGAAGCAGCCCAGCTTCTGACATTGTCATGGTGGGGAACTGAGGGGTCATTTTAGATAGTTCAGGTCCTAGAAGAATCTAGACCATTCGGTCCTGTCCATCAAAGACAAGCTCAGAAACCCTGAGCCTCAGTTGTGTGTTCTCCCAGATGTTTAGCAGCTGTTTCTCTTCGCCTTAGCAGTAGGTAGAAGGGCTCCACTGTCTGCCCATTGCGGAGCTTAAAAGGCCCTAGAATAAAATGCCCCAAATAAACACCAGATATTGTGAGGATTTTGATTCACAGGAATGAAACACATTATTATTAACCAAGCGCTGCGGCTTCCCAGCTGAGAGCTGGTACATTCGACAAAACCTCCTAGCCTGCAGCTCCTGCTCCCTGCGAGTCCCCTAGAGGAGGATGCTGCAGCCCAGCGGATTGCTTTGTTTCCTCAGAAGGATGACTGTGGGCTGGCTAAGAGCCTAGCCCTCTATCTACTCTGTGTCGTGGGGGCCTTGGAAGTCCTGGGAGCTCACTGCCAGGTTTTAATTCCCTCTCTTTGCGGTACAGTTGCAGAGTCTGGGTTTGGCTTGGGAATAAGACTGTAACAGATCCGAGTCTCGATAACACTTTTCTGAATGGAGAATGCTACATAGACCCATCTGTGGCCTTTCCTTCAGCACATTCCTGCAGCATAAAGAGGGGGACATTTGTTATCACATTTATTTCAGCAAGGCAGATGTGAAGCCCACAGAAGTTTGCTCTATCAGGATAATATGGTGGATTGCTAAGTCACCTCTGTATTTATTTACTTTATTTTATGTATAAATGTTTTACCTGATTGTTTGGAAGTGCACCACCTGTACACAGTGCCCAAGAAGGCCAGAAAAATGTATCAGATCCCCTGGAACAGGAACTACAGATGGTTGGGAGCTGCCATGGGGGTGCTGAAAACTAGAGTTAGGTCCTTTGCAAGCAGCAAGTGTTGTCAACAGCTGAGCGGTCTCCCCAGCCCCTAGGTTACCTGTGTTCTAAAGGAATAATGAAGACACAGATTTGTTGGCCTATGCAGCTCTGCAGGTCTCTGTGGCATGTTCTTAGGTAGGGGATTTCCATCCTAGCTGACAAAGGGAAAGAAACACAGACACATTATAGAGCTTCCCCGAATGCCACTACTGAGTACGTCTAGCTGGCAGGGACGCAGGCAGCCTGTCACTCAGTCCATTTCCTGCTCCGTACAAATGTTCTCTTCTATATCTAGGTCTCTATGAACAAGAACATGGGTACCATTTAATGTGTTAGAGGGTTGAAGAATAATTAAATCTCTCAGAGAAGATGTGCCTTTTGATAATGCAAGAATTTGTATAAATATTCACAGGAGCGGGGTTCAAAGCAGGCCTCCCACTGTGGATGCTTCCCTCTGCCCATGTTCCTTTGGTCATCCAAACTCAAAGAAAGCTTCAGTAAATAGCCCATGAGTGTGGGTTCCTGTTATTGCTGCTCCATTATTGGCACTTATGAAGAGCTTTATTGTAGAAAAGCACAGCAATGCAATGTTGTCGATACCGAGCATGTTTCTGCTCTTCATATTAAACTCTGAGTCCTTTGAGTCCTAACTGGAAGTTCTCGAAGCACCATCTCGCTCTTTTCATTACAAATCTATTACAGTTTTACAGCATTGCTGCGAGTTAATCGGTGAATGATATTTTATTGAGTGTTCGGCTGATGAAACTAGACTACGAATGTTAAGTATTAATAACCGAAAGAGTAGGTAGCGGTTTCCCGAAGAGCGAGTTCAGCTTCTCCATTCCCAGGCCCATAAATGATAGGAAGCATTTGGGTCACACCTCGGTCCTCCCAGGCCTCCCGTGTGCCTTTGGGAAAGTCCCTTCATCCCTCTGGAGCACAGAGGCAATGCAGACGTGGAGTGGTTAGGTTTCCACTTCAACTTCCATGGCTGACTAATTGTCTACTCTTCCAGGGGTGGTTGCTAGACCCTGTAACTCACATTGGGTGCTCTGTTTATAAGGTTGCTGGGGACCTATTGCCTGTGTGTAGACCAGACACAGGAGGGCTTCTTTAGATAAAACTCAAAGCCAGCTAATGAGAGATCTCTGGGAAGACTCATCAGCGCTTTTTGTTTTGTGATTTCAACTCTTGGCTGTCTATGTATCCCCAAATTGAATATTTGGAAGCCCTACCATGGCAGGGATAATGAACAAGGCAGAGAAAGCTCATGATGTACTCGACCCCAAGTCTCTCAACTCTTAACATAAGGCCAAAAGGCAGGGCTGGATGTTAAGTATCTCCCCTCTCACGGTCATAAAATCCAGGAAAAAATGATGTTAAAATGATTCAGAATTTTATTTTCCCTTAAGACATCAAAACCAGGGCCAAAATGTAGAGCAAGAGCCATTGGGAAGGAAAGGAATTTCCAGACAACCATTTATTCTAGCTATCAGATTTGATAAAATGCCATCAAATCTCCTACTTTTCTTCACTTGTACAGTCTCTAGAAAATTGCCCCAACTGCATGTTGTGGACTCTTTTGGTAAGCCGTGAATTTCAGCTCACCCCACATTCCTTGTGTTGCCACGTAGGCATGCAATGAATTCACCACCCACGTGATGAACCTCCTTCGAGAGCAAAGCCGGACCAGGCCCATCTCCCCGAAGGAGATCGAGAGGATGGTCAGCATTATCCACCGCAAGTTCAGCTCCATCCAGATGCAGCTCAAGCAGAGCACGTGTGAGGCCGTCATGATCCTGCGCTCCCGGTTTCTGGATGCTAGGTGAGTCTCTGGGTTGTTCTAAAAGGTCATCGAGGTCTTGAAAGATCCTGATGCAGCAGGGTCAGGGTTCACAAGTTAGCCCTCTCTGAAGCTCCAATTCTACTACATTAAATGCTGACCAAACACTAGCCTGAATGCCGTTCTAAGGTCTGAGGTGCCCAGGCTGGAGACTGCTGGTTTCCTATAGCATTGGGGGAAAAATAATCCATGATTGCAGGATATAATGTTTATTGCTACAGATATCCCTCTCTGGGTGAGGAGCTCTGGTAACAAAGAGAGGCCAGGCAGGATGTTTTTGGTTGTTGTTGTTATATAGCACTGTTTCCCTGTGTTACAGGGACATGTCATAGCCGTGAGCTCATTGTCACTTAACTAGCAGATCATAGTGATACTTCCTCCAAGAGGGCTGGGTTCTAAGTGTTTGAAAGCTGGGCTCTTTCCCTCCATGTATAGACAGAGAGTGGACTCCATTGAATTCAAGAAACATATCTTAGTAGATCACCGTTCATACTGTACTATGGGCTGTAAGTCCCCAGTTGGTCACCACACGCTCCCCTGAACATAGAGAAGCAGGAAGGTGACAGAATAGGGTCTCGGTTAGTATGATGTTTCCTCTCTGGCTTCAGTGATGCTCATGACCTTACTTTAGAATTCAAAATAGAATGGTCCTTAAAAAAAAAAAAAAGCATGAAAACTGAAAGCAGACTGAGAACCAGTTCTTAATTCTCCTTTTCTGTAGACCAGTGGATTTATTTGAGCCCTTGGCTTCTCTTCTCAAGCCTCAGAGACAGTGTTAACCAGATTTTTCCCTTTATCTAGAAGAAGGATTTTGACAACTGAGCTAACAAATGCTTCTTGTAGTGGAGGTATGCCTTATAACCCATAGTTCCTCTTGAGTTCGTCGTCCGTTGTGACTGGACAATTCCTGCAAACACCCTTACTGTAAGACTTCTGTTATTGAGTGTCAGTATGTGACGGTCAGCATACCAGTTCTTGATGTGTATAGTTTTGTTCCTTTCAATCAGACTGAAGGATTCATGGCTTTCCAGGATTGCTCTCCTCTCTGAGAGCATGCATTATTCAGCTCTCCCACCTGCCTTTTCTCTCCGCAGTGGTAGAGTCTCTCATGGTCTATGGCCCTAATTAAAAGTCCCCAGCATCTTCTCCCACCCCCCACCCCCACTTCTCACTGTGTTTTTAGATGGCATGAGAAACAAAATGAGAATGCTCGTCCGCAAGATACACCTCTAGGTTAATAGGATCCTGTAGTCAAGGGAACGTAAAAGGAGGATGAGGCAGAAGAGATGGCTTCTCAATTAAGTTCACAAACTCCCCCAGCGAAGACCTGCGTTCAGTTCCCAATAAGTACGTCAGGAGCGGCTTATAACCCCTTGTAACTTAAACTGCAGGGGACCCAAAGCCCTCTGACTTCTACAGGCTTGCAGGCACTATAGTCACATACAAAACCTTCAACACATACATGTAATCAAAATTAAAATTAAATCTTAAAAGATAAAGGTTTCCTGTCTGGGTGTAGGGATATAATAGTAGGCAAAATTAACCCCCCTAGCAGAACCCACTGTCTCTTTTGCCCAGTGTCCTGCCGCCAGCCTGCTTTCTTTAAGGCAGCCACTCTGCACAATGTAAGTGACTGGTGGCTTCTGCCTTGCTCCTTCCTCTGTGCCGCAGCCGCCACCACACTGCATGTGTTCCCTGCATCCCCATGGTAACTCCCTTAGTTAAAATGCTGGAGTTGCTATTTACTTTGGCAGATCCTGAGGTGGGGGCGGGGGGGGGGGAAGAAAGAGAAGAAGAAAAGAAAAGAAACTTTGGGTCTAGACTTTTTTGTTTGTTTGTTTGATTGGTTGGTTGGTTGGATTCTTGTTTGTTTTCGTTTTTGAAAAAAACACACTGGAGAAATGAGCAAAACAGAACCATTGTCTATATGGGTTTCTCTTTGCATCCATTCCATTGTGCCCAGTTGAAGGTCAGATTCTAAAAGGACACAGGACTAGCTGTGCTTTGTGCCCATTTCTTTTGCCTAGATTCTGCCATTTGGAACCAGAAGGGCAGTCGCGCTAAGGCAGGGTCTCTTTCTTACTTGAGTAAGAAAACTTCAGATTGCCATTTCCGCCCCAGTATTCAAAATGGAAGCGGCCGCCCTATGGTAACTGGTGGCCTCATCTCTTTCTATGACTGTATTTGTTGGCAAAACATCACCCCCAATTCCTGCCCAGGGTGAAGCAAATGGCTTTCCCAGTCCGAAAATTAATAACTTCCTGGTTAGGGAACTTACCTAATCTCCTACCAGTCATTGAAGGAGCGAGCTACGCCAACCCCTGTGAGAGAGATATTCAGCACTCACTGTGGGTTTTCACCTGGCCCCCATCCTATACCCCCAAACTGTTCATCTGACGGGCAGGGCCTCATCAAATAAGATTTCATGGACGACAAATGGAATACAAAGAGGACTTGATTCAGTAATGGGATTAGTCTTTGTGTCTAATAGGTGTGTAGAAATGACTGTTACTCTCTTTTACGGTGGGACATGCCTCGGATTAGCTCTTAGTGACTGTATAGCACATTACCACACATGCAGCAGCTTAAAACCATACACTTCCATCGCCTCGTAGTTCCTGGTCGCCTACAGTTTGGGCATAGCTCGGCTGGGTCCGCAGCCAAAGCTCCCACCAAGGGACCTACAGAGGCTGTGGCTACATTTGAAGTTCAGGTGCAGTAAACCCTGTTCCCTGTGGGATTTAGAGAGCTTTGGTTTGTGGAGGCCATCCCTCTCCAGAAGCATTTCACAATCTGACTGTTTCCTTTCTTCCTGGAGGCCTGCAAGACAAACGTCGCTAGCTAAAGCCTTATCCTAGTCACAAGGTGAGACCCCATTGAGGTCACTTGAAGAAGGTATCACACATACCAGGGGCAAGGGCATTAGAACCCCTCTCTAGCTGAGCTCTTGGCCCAGTTATCTCCAGCTCAGGTTGGAGCCTTTCTCCTTAGCTTACACTGATGTAAGGATGCCAGCAAAGTTTATCCATTTCTCATCTCACCTTGTGTATCTCATACTATGGGCTGCCCATCTTGGTTTATTCAGTATTACACGTTGTGTTTCTCTTAAAGAGAATAAAGGGGGAGAAATGTAAACATCTAGTGGTTTCGAAGTCAAAATTTTAAAGTTTTTTTTTTATATAATACTTGGTTGGAGTTTGTAATACTAACACAGGTGCTTAGAAATGTACTCCCGGACTGTGCCCTGAATTACTATAAGCAGGTCCAAAGCAAGGGAAAAGACATCAATAAAGTACAGGCAGTCTGACCCTATATGTAGAGTTACTTATGCTTATAATTAGACTCCTGGTATTGGCCAGATGGTGTTTTAGCTATTGGAATAGCAAATATAATATATAAATATGTGTCTTGCCTTCTCATAGCTCATGATCTCATGGGTATACCCTTGCAGATAAGCATAGAACTGCATGTCAGACCTAAGAACATCCACTTACCAATTCTTGCCACAAGGGAAAAGGTCCAGGAAACTGAAGACATCTTGCATTTCAGAAGACAAGGATGCTTGTGGGGTAGAATGAGTGACAAGAGCAACAGAGAGCATCCTCCTTCGACTTCAGCAGCTATCCCTACCCAAGAGCTCCCTGTGTGGTAGACACAAGGTTTCAAATAGGAATGAGCTGTGGCTACTGCCCTTGAGGAATTTGCTTTGTAGTTGCAGACATACGTAAGCGTGGCAAACACTGTGTGAGAGAGAAACATACCAGGCAGTCTAAAGAGGTAGAGGAACCAACCTGCAAGCCACAGGGTCTTTGATTAATGAGGACATCCATGATGTTGCTGAAGAAAACGGTGTAGCAGTGTGTAGAGTGTTGGGAAAAGTGAGAACTGATGGGTAGGTGAACCACTGAAAACCTTAGCTGCACCAGGGAGCTTTGGAATCCCTTCTTTTATGGAACAAAGTTGTTTAGGGAAGGGTTAGGAGAAAGTGTTGTACGAACTCTGTAATTACACTGGATTCAAGTTCTGGCTACAGGGTAAATGACCCCTGTGATCATGGACAAGTGACTCATCGTCCCCCAAACTCAGTTTTTGTATTTATAAAGTGGGGATGATTCTATACATGAGAGCATGAAAGGTAATATGAAAAATAAATATAGTATCTGGCACATAACACTCATTCGGTAATTTCAGTATAGTGCTCATAGCAATTCCTAGGCCACCCAATATGTATGTTTATATTTAACAAATTTAAATATTATTATCTTTAATATATGAATAAATATAATTTATATAACGGTGTGATATATGTATATGTAACATTAGTATATATTATCCATTTTATAGCTTAGTGACATCAGTACAGAGAGTGTTGGTTTAGGAAGGTTGCTATGGTGATTCTGCTGAGGATGTGCTAAATTGGAAGACTCTGAAGTGACCCACTGCTGACCTCTCTGGCCCTCAGACGGGGCCAGCACAACCAGAGGAGGAAATATAGTCCACACCTTGTAGATCAGTGACAGGAAGCTGGTCTTGTTTGAAGGTAGACATGACTATGTTACAGAGTTAAAGCAAGCAGTGGGTTTTGTGATCATCTAGTGTTTCTGCAGTCTCCTAAATCCTCCTCTCTTCCATGATGGTTGTTTGAGAGTGGTTTCTGGCAACATCAGTCTAAAGGCGCATGACGAGTTCATGGCCATTTGACTCTGAATTAAAATATAAAATCAGGATGCCAATTTTTTTTTTTTTGTAGCGCTATTAGGCACTTATCAGCTGCATGGTGGCCTCAGGTCACTATGGCTACTGTATTGAATAACACAAACAGAACATTCTCTCATCACAAAAACACCACTTGACACCATTCGTCAGCAGTGCTGTGATGTGCACTGGCTCATCTAAATCATTCAAAAATAGCAGTGACATCAGGAATGGAACAAAGGGACAGATAGATGTAGAGATCAGCACTGTCGGGACCTGCTGCGGGGCCAGGACCAGATGAGGGTAGGCATGCAGCAAGAGAGAGTCTGTGCTTCTCGTTATCATGGTTCTTTTAGAAAAGAAAAAAGAAGAGTTTCCCATGGACCACAATCAGACAGGAATCTGTCTTCAAAATTTTGTGATAGTCAATAAGCATCCACATTTTCTTACATTAAAAGCCAAGATCCTGGTGGAGAGAGATGGTCCAATAATTAAAAATGTGTGCTGCTCTTCCAAAGGATCCAGGTTGGGTCCCAGTACCACTTGTAGACTTAGAACTGGCTGGAACTGGCTGGAACAGGAGATCTGATACCCTCTTCTGGCAGTACGCGTACATACACATAGACATGTGCAGGCAAACTGCCTGTACACTATACCCCACCCACCCCCACACACAATCCTCAGCCATCACTGCTTCCGACTGCATGGAGATCTCAAATGTTGGCCCACGAGCCAGTCCCACAAAAGCAAGGAAAGCAATTGTCTCCACTCTCAACACCTTCAGACACGAGTTATTTTCACCACGTTGCCTGAAGCACTAAAAAAAATCCAGATCACCAGATTTCTGAGACAGATTAAGACAGCTCCTGAGAGAAGTGATAAACCAGTCCATCCGAGTAGACAAGACCACCGAGGGATGGTCGCACGTTACGATGACACCCGGAGAGCCAGCAACAGCTGTCTGCACCATCCCCACACCACAAGCCCATTCCTGAGAGGTTTCCTTTGAGCTCAGTTGGAAGAGTCCCAAAAAATACACTGTAATGCTAATTACAAATAATGGGATGAAGGATTGGGGGTTCTCCCAGCCTCAGAAGCATTCTGGGTCCAGATAGCCAGGCCTAAAACAACAATCTGTAAGAAAGACAGAGAGAGGGTTTTGGAAGGCAAAACCAAGAGAAGGCACATTAACCACTAGGCCACCTTCTTTGAATTTCCATTAGTCAAGGACTTTCCACATATACCTCCTTTATCTTGGGACTGTTCCATCCAATCTGTCCAGTTTCTGATGCTGGATGACCCAGAAACTCAGCGTGATTTGGGAGAGTGACTTGGGCTTGGTGTAATCTGGACAGATGTGGTTGATACCTGTGGGCAGATGGTGTTCATCCGGTAAAATCAGGGATGTGATTGTGTTAATTAATCCGAGAGGGACCCTGAAAATACAGTATTAGCTGAGTTTCCAGTCTAGCTAGGCCACCAGTGCTTTCTGTTGGCTAAATTTGGAAGACTGTGCCCTGGTATAACCAGGTACGTTCTGGAATTCTTTTCCTTAAGGAACAGCTTTGACAAAGGCAAAGCAGGTAAATATGCTAATAAAGGGAATTTAAAGATGAAGGCTTTACCCACTTCAAAGAGGGAAAACTGGGTCTACAGAGAGCCCAGAGTCCTCCAGGAGACTATCCAACTACCCACAGGCCTTAGCAGAAAGAAAGCAATAAAGTGATTCTCCCTTGAAAGTTGTACAATTAGTTCTTTTTATTTTTTAAGGCAGAAAAGTGCTTTCATGAAAAGAAAAATGGTCTTCTTCCTTTTGGCAACCTGTGTATGAGGAAGAATTCTGTGAGCTTTTGTTTTTACCATTTAGCAGCTGTTCCTGCTGAAGAAATGCCATCTCTCTCTCTGTTTGAGGGAGGTCAGATAGTCAGGGGGTTGACCCCAGCCAGCTTCTTGCCCTCTTCCCCAGATGGCTTTTTAAACTGTTGGACACATTTGCATGGGACAGAATGGAGAGAAAATGACAGCTTATTTTTAACCCGGGGCTACAGAGCCTCGGTGTCACTGCCAGGAGGCAACGTGTATAGACCAAAGAGCCTGGTTCTGATGCCAGGCAGACCTGAACTGTCTCAATAGCATGCCTGCTGCGTGAATTAGAACATGCTACTTCATCTTTGAGTAGGAGTAACCCCATCTACCTCACAGGTGGGGTGAATGGCTTGAGTTCATTCCCGCGAAGGAAAGGCCTAGAGTACAACCCCTGAGTCTGGAGTTTGTCTGGTGCCAGATGTTCCACTGAGTTCTCCCTCTGTATGGTCCTCGTATGCTACCCAGGAGCTTTTTTTCATTCAGTTACAAAAGCGGATGCTTAGGGAGAACCTCCGCAGACAGCCAGGTGATATCTAGCTGGTCTAGGATTCAAACCCAAGGTGACCTGAGTATATAAATGTGCCTGGTTCTCTTCTTCAGTGTGTGAAATACAGAGGAATAGCGATTAGTGATTTGAGCTTCCAGCCCCCTTTTTGCAGATTTCCTTGAACTCTCCCTTTGTTCAAAGATGTATCTTCTAGAAGCCAACTTTATTCTGTTCCTCTAACAGCCTTCTTTCTCCTCCCTCTCCCTTTCTCCTGATGAAGGCGGAAGAGACGGAATTTCAACAAGCAGGCCACAGAAATTCTGAACGAATATTTCTATTCCCATCTCAGCAACCCTTACCCCAGTGAGGAAGCCAAAGAGGAGTTAGCCAAGAAGTGTGGCATCACAGTCTCCCAGGTGAGGAAACCCTCCAAGAGCCAGCTTGTAGTCTGGCCTGATGGAGCCTCATGGCAGGGTCTTGGAGGTTTTTATTGGACGTTCAGGTTTTGTACAATCCACCAGTGAAAGCCTTCAAAGGACAAGGTAAGTTCTTAATGCTTGTGAGACCGTTTCCAGTTAAGTCAAGAAGTCTAAAAGAAACCAACCAGAGGAAGAGAAAAATTAGAAAACACTACAAAAAGAGGAACAGGCTCCCTCTGGATGGGTGTCTTCGGGTTCCTATTTCTGTGAAGAGACACAATGACCACAGCAACTCTTATCAAAGAAAGCATTTAATTGGGGTGGCTTGCAGCTTCAGAGGTTTAGCCCATTGTCATAGTGGGGAGCAAGGCAGCATGCAGGCAGACATAATGCTGGAGATGCAGCTGAGAGGTCTACATCTGGATCTGCAGGCAACAGGAAGTGCACTGTCTACCACACTGAGCACAGAGTGACACACTTCCTCCTACAAGGCCACACCCACTCCAACAAAGCCATTCCTCCTCATAGTGCTGCTGCCTTTGGGGGCTATTTTCTTTCAAACCACAGGATGGATAACGCTTATTACAGAGTACCTGCACCTTCTATGCTGTTTCTTCCAACTTAGGCAATTTCTTCTCATTTTCCTTCCAACCCAGGAACTTTTAATAAGAGTCAGTGAATGGAACTATTTGAATGAAAGAATTGTAAACGCTTTCTTAGGATGTTCTGACTCTACAGCTAACAACCGATTGGGAGAAGGAATTTAGCATGCCACTCTGATGATATTGGAATGGTTTCACGAAATGTCACTGAGTGCCCCCTTCTTCCAACATGCATTAACTGTAACAGATACCTACTGACTTGGAAAGATACGTAATGCAAAAATTATGTAGACGTAGAATCTCTAACATTAATGTGAAAAGAAAAGCAAGCAATATTATTATTGGACCTTTGCCATAGAATAAAAAATGTATAAGAAAAATAGTATACTCCCCTAGATTTGAGTAGACTTCCTTACAATAGTGGACAGTCTCTTGGAAACAAACATCTGCTTAGGTAAGACAGAATGAATATAGACCCTTTAACTCAGGCCTTTAGTGTGGCTTCTCTGACTTAGCTGAAGGTCATTTCCAGTCTTACCAAATAAGGAAAATAGGAGCCAGGTATTGAAACTCAAGTAGCCTAACCTAATGTTTTTCTAGGGATGTTAGCATTTTTTTCTAGATTTAGACTTCTTGGCTATTGGAATACAGTGGGGGGAGGGGAAGAAATGATAACCTTGCTACTGGTGGAATATATGATGAATGGTTTTAAGGCACAAACCATACCACTAAGTCACAGATCAGTAGGTTTTAGTCCTCTACTTCCAAGGTAGAGTTAAACTGCTCCAGGGACTGAATCTGAAGTTTGTGATTCCAGATTCCAAATTTTTAATTTATCTATAAAGGAGGAAAGGAACCTTTCTGGAGGCAATCAAGATCCCAGCTAATGGTCCTGCCCTGTTCTAGCAACCTCTACCTTCTTCATTGTGGAAACTCAAGTGCTGAATTCTTTGTTCACCAAAATACTTATTAGATGTTATGTCTCCTTTCTCTTTCTCCCATCTATCCTAAGGCCATCTCTCTCTGTGCATATCTCTCTCTCTCTCTCTCTCTCTCTCTCTCTCTCTCTCTCTC
>NW_004949173.1:445950-510769 GCF_000317375.1 Microtus ochrogaster | reverse complement strand
ACACACACACACACACACACACACACACAACCACCACCACCACCACAATAACAATAACAACACTAGTCAGGCTAAGCTGCTCCACATTATCAAGCAAATCCTGGTGGGAAACTACATGATACCATTTGTAGAATATTCTTTGTAGACGATGGTCAATGTGATATTTTAGAAGATTCACTCTTACCTTTGAAGGGTTTTCATTACACCACTTACTGATCATGGCTGATTGGAGCATACATGTTAAAGGTGTATCTGTTTCTCAGATCTAGTGAAGTATTAAGTTTCTTTATGAGGTGGAAGCTCGGGAGCCACCCTTTTTAGCATTAGACTCATGGGATCCATTTTTGGTTTCTTGGTACCCTTATTTCTGGCCTTCCTCTTTTCCCCCGAGCCATCCCCACTCCATCTTGAAGTCCACACATTTCTTTTCCTAGCTTTTATCAGTACATGACCCACTCAGTGGACCTTAATCATCTACTTTCAGCCGCTACTTCTTTTGACATGTACTGAGAAGCTATTGGCTACTCTCATGACCCCCTACAAAAATGAGCACATATACCTAAATCCCTCTGAAATGCCTCCAATGACCATCTTCTCCCTGGGATCCCCAAAGGCCCCCCCGTCCATGTGAGTGCTATTCTGAGTATGCTATAGTTTTTGTTGTTATTGTTGTTGTTGTTCTTTGGGGGCTCACCCACCCCGCTCACAAATAAATACACAGAGACTTATTCTTACTTATGAATGTCCAGCCTTAGCTTGGCTTATTTTTAGCCAGCTTTTCTTAACTTAAATTATCCATCTACCTTTTGCCTCTGGACTTCTACTTTTCTCTATTTTATATACCTTTCTGTACTTCTTACTCTGGCTGGCTGTGTGGCTGAGTGGATGGCCCCTGGCCTCCTTCTCTCCTCTTTTTCTCATGCCTCACCTTACTTCTTCTATTTATTCTCTCTGTCTGGAGCCCCGCTTATCTCTCTCCTGCCTAGCTATTGGCCATTCAGCTCTTTATTAGACCAATCAGGTGTTTTAGACAGGCAAAGTCACACAGCTTCACAGAGTTCAACAAATGCAACATAAAAGAACACATCACATCTTTGCATCATTAAACTAATATTCCACAAGAGTATGGTCCTTGGGCCCCAGCAGCAGCAGCACCACCACCACCGCAGCAGCAGCAGCAGCAGCAGGAGGAAGATATCACCTGTGAGCTGTGAGAAACACAGCCCCTTGAGTCTTATACCAACCCTGTATCCGAATCTTTGAGACTAGGGCCTGGAATCTGTTTTCTCAAACCATCTGTGAATACTTAACTCAGAAAAGCACCATTCCACGCACTCCCAGCTACAAATGTAACTCCATTTGAATATCCAGATGGGGCTTTTGTCCCGGAACACTAAACTCATGTATATCACTTCCCCCTGGATTTTGCCATGGCTCTGCCCATAGGCTCTTGAAACATAACGTGCTTGAGATGTAAATCAAACACTTCCCACAAAACCTATTATTCTTTCTGTATTGGCTGACTCATGCTATCTCATCCATATGCATCCCTAGCGCCTGACACATATTAGGCCGTTAGTCTATGACAGTTGAGTATTAATTAAGGAAACACCGACTCTACATCTTATCTGAGATAGATGATAGCGCTATGTACACACGGTAGGAAATGCCTGAGTCTTCCAAATAAGGCCTCTTCTAATGTAAACAGGAAGTCTTTTGCAAAACACAGCCCTGGACCTGGGTCATTTCTTTCTTCCCGGAAGGTCCTTCTAAACCACCTTCATCTTTCCCTCTTTTCTCCAGTTGCTTTTGAAATACGCTCCAACCCCTTTCTCCACCCCGCCCCATTACACATAGAAATCAATAAGCAATGATAATTGTGATTGATTCATATGAACAGTGAAAGTTAGATCAAGAGGAATTTGAATTTTAGAGTGCAGGTAGACTTGGCATGGCCCTGAGTCATACTCAGAAGCGCCCTTCCTCCTCCAGTTTAGCTCTGCTTTTCTGCATCTGCAACAAATAAAGCAGTTTAGTATTGAATTTTTTTCTCTCTTGTTTGCTAATATTGCACTGGTTTTCATAATAAAGATTGGCCTTTCTGCTGCAGTGTGAGCCACGTAGGCCTTTGACTGTTAGCTAGTCGGATAAGATGTGTTAGCTTTGTGAATGCATTCAAAAATAAGGTGGTTTTACCTTACAGTTTCTTTATCTGCCATTGTTGATGGAAGGTTGACTATGAATTCTATATGAGGTATGTTTGTTACATGTGTGATCAACTTGCTCTTCCCTCATCAGTTTTCAGAGTTTGTTTTGTAATTAGATAAAAGCCACAATCCTGTGGTCCAAAATCACGTTGAAATGTAAGGTGTTATTAGATGTCCCTCCCCGAGGCAGAACTTGGGGGATAAACGTCAGCGTATGCCCCAACTCCTTTCTTGTAGAAGTCTTTGTAAAAATGGGGAAGAAGTAGCCACTGAAGTTGAGCCACAACAACTGCTCTGAGCCATAGGAAGGAAATAGAAGAACAAAAGAAAGTAAATTAGGTTTATTGTGTTCATCGGTTTTAACGTTTGAAAGCAGGAATTCAAAGTAATAATTAGTTGTATGCATCAATTGCTTGGCTTCTTTTGTTCCATACATAAGGCCAAACTTTGTGTAAGGCAATGAGAGAAACTATATTGATAAAGTCTATAGCACAATACAGCTAAGAATCAAAGTTTATAGTAAGATCATTTAACTGATAAAAATTTCAACTTAGTGTATGCATAGAAGCATCCATATACTGGTATAGATTTATGTGAACATTTTAGAAGTCTGTATTTTGATACAATGACAGCTTTAGCATTGCTTTGAAAAAGAGCAAACAAACATAAACAAAATAAATGTTTATTTAAATATCATAAGTTAGGAAATAAGCAAATGGAAAATTCTAAGTTGAAGAGTCCCAGCTTCAGTGAGCAAGTCTTCCATAGGAGAGTAGCTGTCATAGCGCTCTTGTGGGATTTTAGAGAACCCATAGTAGGTCATTGCTCTTTTTGAGGAGCTGCCTTTACTTCCGTGGTTTTAACTGATAGTACAAAAGCCATAAGTGAGGTCATAGTATTCCAGCCCTCCCAGCCCTTCCCAGACTCTTACGTTTCTCTTCTGAAGGGTAAAATGCTAATTCTGCCATCTCTCCTACCACTCCAGGTATCAAACTGGTTTGGAAATAAGCGGATCCGGTACAAGAAGAACATAGGTAAATTTCAAGAGGAAGCCAATATTTATGCTGCCAAAACGGCTGTCACTGCCACCAATGTGTCAGCCCACGGAAGCCAAGCTAACTCGCCCTCCACTCCCAACTCAGCGGGTTAGTTTCTTCTTTGATTCGGGGGGGGGGGGGGGATTGTTCTCCATTTGCATATTTGTTTTTCCTACTTTGAGACTTTAATTCTTACAATTTTTTTGGTTCATCGATTTATACATTCAATTATTATTTGTTGTTAGTGACACTTTTGGGTTTTGTTGTCAAGTCAAAAGGGTGATGTGTTTGTGAGATGGGGCTGTCTCCAGGTTTATGTTGTAATGCATTTGTTTACCTTAAAAATGGAGGTACATTGTTTGGCTTTAATGAGTCCTCTAAACTCCCAGATCAAACTTAATGCTTAGAGGCTGTTCCTTTGGGTTCTCATATGATGTTTCTGTCCTCGTTTACCTTGCTGTCCCCGTAGTATAATGTCTGGGTCTTCTGCTGGCGTTCATTTTGTGCAGGAATGTCTGCGCTTCTAGCAAAGATCTCATTAGCAAATTCTAATGCAGAGCCAGGCTACAGTATTTCCTCGATGCTGTTTAGAGATATTATTCTCTATTGTTTTGTTTTATTGGCTTTCTTTATGAAAACGATCGGGAAAATTGCAAGCTGTTAATTCAGACCTTTCAGACTTGAGTGTTCATATTATAATTTCAATCATTTACCCTGGGTCTAAGTTTTATTTCTGCAAACATGCATTGTACCACTAAATGTAGACTTTAGGCTGACCTAGAAGTACATATGGAAAATGCCCCCATCACTTCTGAATTTCCATGATGCCAGTAAAAGTCAGTAATATAGGAAATATAACCTTCATGCTTGCATGCTGTAGAAAGCATGTTGAGACTTCTGCTGGAGTGGATAAAGGGAACACAGACATTTCTGTATTAAATATGTTTAGTATCAGTTATCCTTCTCCATAACAGATGAAATATATTTATTTGGAATGTGTAATGCACTTCTAAGTCTGATGATACCAATACTAGCAAATCTAATTGTATCGCATCATAACATGGTTGCAAATCTGGGATTTCTGGGATTTCTTTGAGTATATCATGACTTTAACCTCACAGTGTAGCTGTTCACAAAAGGGCTTCTTCCTGCCCTTTGCCGCCTTTGTCACTGGCTACCTTTAGGGCCCCACTCACTTCTTCTGTGAGCCTCTCTTTGAACTAATTTGTTAGCATCAGGTTCTCCAAGGCCCTGGGCTATATACTACCAAGATCTTCTTTTGTTTAGTTGGAATCACGCATGAAGAGAGCCCTTGGCTTTGTAACCCTTCCCATCATACAACACTGACTAATGTGATCCAGTTTAATGTTTCTCAGACATGCAGGCCAGGTGACCCCGAAGAACACACTATTTTTGACATTTCTGTTGGTTTTGATGTTGTTGTTGTTGGCCAGTGTTCTTCTTCCTCGTCATGGTGTGGTTGATAAAGGATCCAGGCTAACAGGTTCAATAACCAGAGTTTCCTCCTTTCCTTTCCAATCTGGTCGATTATTAAAGATTTCATACCAGGCATCACAAGGCGAGCTGCAACGCTAGGCAGGCAGTCTCACTTATCTCTTTGGAAGAAGTATAATTCTGTCAATATTAGCAAAAATGCACTCAGCACTCCTGCAGAGGTTATCATAATGCAAAACAGATATCAAAATGACTTTTTCCCTGTCCCTGCTCTATCTGCATCACAGATGGCTTCGTGTGATTTATGACTAGTCCTTAGAAGGGCCCTGTGGGCTCCCTTCATTACTAAATCCATAACTATTTTTCTTTCCTAAAGCCCTTAAAAAGAGAAAAGTAAGCATTTTAACCCCCACTCTGTGTTTAAGAATTATGTTGGCTCTTATAGAATGTCAGTCTGATTACAGTTTCCTAAGGAATTTTCTGGTGACTTAAACTTCGTATGACTATTCTCAATACAAAGGACATTATTATGGAAAACTTGCACTAAGGCTTCCAGTTGTGCCTAAGTTGTTGGAAATAATTTGCAGAGGAACCCTTTGTAGTGTTCTCTAATACAGAGACCAAAGGAAACACTATTGTAGATGTGTAATAGCTTGGAATTTTAGAAGATAGGTGTCTTAACAGGAAAAGGTATAAATGGGTTTTTCTGTATTTTCTTCAGCTTTTAGCAGCCTAAATCATGGCATAGAGTGGAGGATAAGTGCTCAAACTTTTACATTGAGTGTTTATTATATCGTGTGCCAGCTCTTCAGTAATTTCAAAGGAGAAACGGTAATGGAAAGAGATTGTAAATAAGAGGTTAATATATGAAAAGATATTTGGGTAGGTTTTGAAGTCCTGGATTTTGGCACCCAGGACAGTTTTATGTTCTCAGTCTGGAAATGGAAATTCTCCCAGCGTCTTTGCTTACTTTACATACTCATTTCCACTGCACGAAAGACAATACTACAAATAAATCCCCTTCCTTCCCCTGGCTTTTGTGTAGGGAAGAGCACTCCAGGGTGGCTAGCGAGACCACACTTACATAGCCCCGTTTCTTCAGTAGACTTTGCCTCCTTTCCTGTAGCCCCACATCATAAAAATCACTTGGAGCTAGGTTCTGCCAGGGAATTTGCAAGTGTAGAGAGACTTTCAGCAGATGTGACTGTGTCTTTTAGCAGAGGTGGGCAACATGCAGCGATGGGAAAGAATGAAAGGAAAGCAGTTGAGAGGGAGGGTGCAGGGAACGAGAGGACCAATTGACATCATTGTAAAAAGCCTTGGGTATAACACAACCAGAAAAACCCTAAGTAATGAGCTCTCCTTTTCCCATGTTTGAAAAGATTATAAAAGCATGAACTGAAGACTCAGAAAAAGGCAAATGCTTTCATGGAAGCAACAGTGAGATGTGATTAGGTTTATATCTAGTAATAAGATCTGTCCTCTGTCCTCTCAGATGACATGGAGGGCTGGCTGAGTCAGGCCAATCACCTCATCCATGGGAAACATGATGTTTTTAGATGACAGAAATTAAAGCAATATTTGCCAGGTAACTGCTTCATAAAATATATATGAAGAGGAGCCATGAGCTCATACTTTTAGACATTTTGAGTTTTTTAAGGCATATAACCTTTGTTGTGGGTCATTGGTTCTCAACTAGGGGTTAGTATGTAGCCTAGGAGACATTCAGTAGTATCTGGAGATGGTTTTCGTTGTCATCGTTTTAAAGGGTGTTACTGACATAAATAGTTGGAAATGAAGAGCCACTTAGCCATCCCACAAGGCATAAGATATTCCCCACAGCAAAGGATTATCCAGCCTGCATTGTCAAAACTGGGAAACCATGCTCTGGGTTTAAGTTATATTTTATTATTAAGTTAGTTGGGTTTTATTGCACATTTGGGTTTTGTTTGTTTGTTTAGTTTTTCTGAATAAGCTTTAGACTCCTAAAGATGATTCGAAGTGAAAATACTGTCTTCAGGAACTTGCCTTATGAAAATGGATGCTCGCACATTTTCATGTCGTACTGCTTGCCCAAGCAAACGCCTTAGAATCCCGAGTGATCCTTTATTTCTTCTCTGTCTAATTAAGTGCAGATGTCAGTCTGCACACACCTCAAGGATCTGTGTGTGTACACTTGCCTTCATTCCTAAGTCAAATTCTGGACCTTCTCACTGCCAGCACATCTTGAAGCATGCTTCTAGTCTTTGCTAATTACTCCCCGCAGCCTGCAGATAAAGTGGCTGGGTGGTCTCAGCAAACGTGGTAATATGCAGCTACTCTTTGGGAATTCCACAGCACTTCCAAGAAAGCCCATTCACTGTCCGGGAAGGATGTGCTTCTCAGGAGGCTCTCCATTCAAGAAGCCATTTATTCCCACCCTTCAGTGCCGGGTGAAGAGCACACCACCACACTTTGGGACTTGTGTAGACTTTACTGTGGCACTAGACATACTTGGTCCCTTCCATCCACACCATCACTGCCTCCAAATTCTCACCAGAGAGCCACGACAGTGCCATACCTGGGTGTACAGAGACCACGAAATGCTGAAACAGCACAGGCAAGAGCTCGAGGGACGATTTCTACAATTACTGCTCTGACACAAATGCATTTGTACAAGAAGTACATTTGTATGCGCATGTTTATCCCTGTGTATATTACACAGCCAGGCATATTTACAATTTATCTATGCACATATATATATTTTTAAAATCATCTATGTCAATTGCAGTGTACATCTTGTAAATAAAGTACACTCCATGTCTGCATGCTTCTATGGATGCCATGCTCCTTGGCATCAGTGTAGCCCTTTGGGGATTTCTCCCATGGCACAGGTTATGTAGTGGTTACCATTAAACCCTCAGCCGGGCATACAGCATGTGTGATTGTTACATGGTATCTGAGAGTGGGAAAGAAATGAAATACCTGGGCTGAAAACTCATCACTTTGGAGCTAAGAAGCATGGGAAATCTGATGACATAAATATGGCTATTGTGTACGTTCTTGGTTCCAATAAGTTACTGGACAAGACCTTTATATTGCAATGACTTTATTGCTTAGGCCATGTCTCTATGATTACAAACTTTATCTAATGGGGTCACAACTTGTCTGTCAATGCCTGGATATGCTATACAGCCGTAAGAGTTTGATCTACAATACATGTTGCTTCTTCCATAGCTGGGGAAGATGGGTTCAAATATAGTGTGTCGTACTAATGGAGGGAAGTTACAGGCCAAATCTTTCCACTGACTGAATATAAATCACACATGATGAGATCTTATTCCTGTTTTGCTAAGATCCAGTGTTTCTAATTCCATTTCGATAAGCTACAGAAAGAAATATGTGCCAGACGAGACACAGTCCTTTTTTTAATATTTAAGTTCTCTCTCAACCATGAAGATAGCCATTCCCTTTGCATAGAAAAGCAGAAATGAGAAGAGGGCTAGAGGCAGCATCAGTTTTTATAGAAATACAGTTGCACAGCTTCTTGTATGAAGATGCACACTCCCTAGAATTAAGAAAAATGGAGATGGTTCTTAACTGGTGGTTGTCCCCAAGATTACAAATGCCTGGCTCTCCTAAATGGCTCTTGTTGCAGACATGTCATGACACAGTATACAGTCATGTATCAACATGTAATGACACAGTATACAGTCGTGTATCAGTGTGTGATGACACAGTATAGAGTCATGTATCAGTGTGTGATGACACAATATACAGTCGTGTATCAGCGTGTGATGACACAGTATACAGTCGTGTATCAACGTGTAATGACACAGTATACAGTCATGTATCAGTTACTGGGGCAGAGAGGAGAACACACCGTTAAGTGACAGTTCTCCGAGTGAAAAGGAAAGGCCTTCTCCTCTTCTCCTCTGCTTAGCTGTGGACAGACTTGTAACTTGCAGGGTTTACATCCCTGTCTTGGGAGAAGAGACAGAATGCATCAGATGGGGGGCATGAGTCATTGCTAGGTGACTCCCCATTGGTGGTGGCTGCCAGAAGACTCACACAAGAGCACAGGCTTAGAAGTCACACAGAGCAACTGACCTGGGTCCCTGAGGTCTCTTCTTTGCCAGGCTAATGTCATGTTTTTAACCAAACCTTGCACGTTGAGCTTTCTTTCCTTTGCATTGCACGATGAGTTTGGAGCTCCAATTAGCTTCCATAAGCGCTGGTGTTCAGGGTGAGCTTGGGCTAGGTTCACCCCATAAGAGACTGTGGAAGGATCTAAAGCCAACCACATGGGACTTCCATCTCTGGGAGGTGAAAGCCCATGGCTGACCCCCCGTTCTGGAGACCCACTTTAAAAACTTCTAGAAGCATCTCATGCATGCTTGAAATTCTTGGCCTAGTGTTCTGCTTCATCTTTCTGAATTCTGGCAACTGATAGGAAGAATGGGCCATTCTCACATAATCTTGAAATCTTTGTGGTTTCCACATAGTAAGGAAGTTTCCCTTATTTCTAGAAACCGAGAGTATCAGTAGACTTTGGGAGACATTGCCTCTGTGCACGCTCCTGTGTGCTGCCCCTGTGTGAGTAGATGGGGTCAGCAAAGCATATGTAGAATCCACAAAGGGTGTCCTGATGCTTAGTTATGGCGGCGGAAATATCACTGGTCAGCCCATACCATTGGCCACAATCTCTGTCTTATTGACCTCTTGGCCAAGCCTAGAACATGAGAGCCATGAAAGCAAAATCTTACATAGACTACACGAGAAGGATTCAACTTCCCTTTCTCAGCTTCCAGTTGCTAGCAGAAAGCGGTCTCGATGACTTCATGTAACAGCGACAGTGTGCACCCTCTTGCTTGCTCTGTTCTTCATGCTACTAACCAGGCTCTGTGGTTGTCCTTGTCGTCTTACATTTGATTTGGGGGGGTTGCTTTGCATGTCCTACTCCTCTTGGCTGTTGGTTGCGGGGTCAAGCCTTTTTCTTTCTGTGATTCAGGTGCCTCACTCTTTCCTTTCCAGGTTCTTCCAGTTCTTTTAACATGTCAAACTCTGGAGATTTGTTCATGAGCGTGCAGTCACTCAATGGGGATTCTTACCAAGGGGCCCAGGTTGGAGCCAACGTGCAATCACAGGTAGGGACCCAGCCAATATGCCACCAGGTGAATTCAGGAGTGTCCAAGAGCCTTCAGGTGTATCAGCTTCGTGCTTCTGTCCAGGCAGGGAAAAGCCAAAAAGAAAGGAAGGGAAAGGCAGATACACAGCAACCAAACCAAATCAAAACAAAACAAAATAGAAAATACAACCATTACCATAGGGGAGCGTGGCCATGCTTTGTGAGTATGTTTGGCTCTGGCTTGTCAGTCACGCTAGGAAGGCAGGAAGAGAGGAAGTGCAGAGTGGGGTGAAGGAGGCCTGTGAGGCAGCTGGGACTGGCAGCTTCATTTGTCTTCGAGGGGAAAGGATTTTCAGCCCACTCTCTCTTCCGAGTCTCCTTCTCATCTGCTGCTTTCCCATCTCCAGGCTTGGCTAACATAAAGAAGTCATCAGTGGTCAGGCAAATGCCCTGAGATCTCCTGTTTTCATTTTAAACTTTAAAATGACCAAGCCAGCTTGACTAAACACATACGCTTAGTCACCCTTGAGGTCAATGGACTCGAGTGTCTGATGATAAGACCACACTGGAAACCAAAAATCAGTCATGTGTAAAAACCTCAGTGCTACTTAGGAAAACTATCCGCTTTCAAGACAGATACCTCGGGAGGCCATCCTGCTATCTCAGCATGAAGTATGACGCGAGAGGGTGAAGTCGTATGCTCTGGGTCACAATGACTTGGGAAGATATGAGCCACAGCTACCCATGTGTCCTATCCGGCACATGGGACAGAAAGCATTACGTGCCTGGAATAGACAGCTGGCTGGTGACTCAGCCCCTTGCACAGGAAGCACTGCCTGAAAACAAATTTGAGGTGATACAGGCAGACTTTGGTCATGTGACCAAACGACTTACCATCATCCTTGATTAAAAAAAAACAAACAAAAAACAAACAACAACAAGAAAAAACCGGGGTCTTTATGTCAGTCTCCTATGACACGTGACACGGCTGCCCAAGATTAAACGGAACCTTGGCTCTCCTACAAGTTGCATGGGATGATCTTTAGGGAAGAGAAGTGGCAGTGGGGGGAACATCTCCGTCCTCTCCCCTCCACCCCCTCTAGCACCACAGTCCCTGTCACCTCACACAGCTCCGCAATCTGTCTCAGTTTGGGGAACCCAAGTTTGCTTTTACTGTTTCACTGAACTCTGAAGTAACAATGGATTTGTCATGAGGGGGAGTCCTGGCCTCTTCCTCATGGACTCTCCCCCCAGGAAGAGTATCTCCAAAATGATTGCTTTAATGTGGGATGCCACAACAGTAGCCTGTGAGACGATAATGCGCCACATCTCCCCCCCACCTCCCCGACTAATTGCTTCTCTGTTGTTGCTTCTGTCTAGGTGGATACCCTTCGCCATGTTATCAGCCAGACAGGAGGATACAGTGACGGACTCGCAGCCAGTCAGATGTACAGTCCGCAGGGCATCAGTGTAAGCAAACAAGGCTCCCCAAACCCTTTGTTTCTATTCTATCACTGCCAATTATTTCAAAGCCACAGGGCCCAGAATGCCACTTAGTAGGGCTTGTCTTCCCTCTACAGTCACCTAGTTTCTTGTTTCTGTATCGGTCATGCCATCGGCAGCATCCACCCCATGAAAAAAAGTGGTGATCGGGCAGGCTTCATGCAGGCAGCTGGCGTCTAGGGCTGTCAGACACAATCAGCGTTTGCGTGGCACCTGCGGCCACATGCATTCAGCTGAGAGGAGCTGCTAAACAGGTGACACCTAGTATAACAGTGGTAGGAAATGTCACCACAGTCTGAGACCAGGGCATCTGGAGAGGAAAACCAGCGGCCCAGATCCATTGCGGCCAGGATTGTGGCCATAAAAATAAAATACCTTTTTTTCCAAATCTGCCGATAGATGATTTTCAAGGATCGACACGAAGGTCTAGTATGTTGAAGGGACAGGGAGGGGGTGTGACCATCTTCCTCTTGTTCTTGGGTGCGCTGGCGGCTCCTGACTAGCATGAAAATTCATAGCGACAAGCTATGTCGCACAGAGTGAAATCGATCAGACAGACACAAGGAGAACCGAGTGTAGATTTGGGACAGCAATCCAACTTGATTTCTCAGATCAATCGTCTGCTATCTCAGCAGCGATGACAGCAGGCTGGGACATGAGGGAAAAGGAGGCTGTCCTTTGGATCAGGGGTGATTTCCAGTCTTTTAGGGGTTGCGGGAGGTTCCGTTGGGATGATTGGCTTGGAACTGCTGAAAGAAAGCAGAGCTGTGGTTGGTTGATGAGAGTCATTGTTATTGTTTGTTGTCGTCATGATTAAAGTAAGTTAGGAGTGGAAGGAAGGCAATGCAGTCCTGATTTAATAATGTGATCTCAGTCTGTTCTAATTGAGGCATATGTCTACAAGGACATGGGGGATGGCCTCTTCAACTCTGCGTTGAGTCTCGTTCTACCCAATTATGGCAGATCTGGAAGGAATCAAGAGAAGAGCGCATCAGATGAAGAATAGTTCTTTTAAAAAGAGGAATGGTGGAGCTAATAGCTCCATCGGTCGAGTGCCTGCTTTGCAAACGTGAACACCTAAGCTGGACCCGTAGCACCAATTTAAAAACTCACCTGACAGCACATCCATAAACCCGTCACTAGGGCGGCAGAGGCAGGCAGATCCCTACAGCTCCTTAGCGAGAGAGCCTAGTGAGAGAGACCTAGTCTTAAGATGTGAAGCGGAGCACAATCAAGGAAGATAGCAGTCTTCAACCTCTGACCTCAACATACACATATAACACGTGTACACTCACCCACGTGCACCCGTGCACACATCCACACAAGCACATACACAAACTACTCACACGTAAAGAAGAGGAATTTTTATCCCATAGAAGAGAAAGTATGGGTAATGGATAACAAGTTTAATGCTGCTCTCACAGAGAGGGATCGGCTTCATCAGGATAAGTTTACTGAGTAAAAGCACCAGGGAAATGGATTCCAAGTACCCACCATAATAGGTCCAAACTAGCCTTTGTGACAGTCAAGGTCTCCCACCACTAGAGAGCCTCAGACATGGATTGACTAACAGCTTGGTAAAAATATGGTAGCAGGGAGCCTGTCATTAGGTAATAAAAAAAATCGGGTGGGGGTGCATATATTGTTGATTACAGTCAAGAATTCTTTTGGGGATGGGGGTTTCAAGGTTGGGTTTCTCTGTGTAACAGTCCTGGTTGTCCTAGAACTTGCTTTGTCGAGCAGGCTGACTTTGAACTCAGAGATTCTCCTGCCTCTGCTACCTGAGTGCTGGGATTAAAGGTGTGCACCACCACCACCCAGCAAGTATTCTTTCTCATACCTTTAAGCAGAATCTCTTCCTAGTTCAGTAGCCTAACTGTTGATCTCTCTTTGGGAAGAAAGGAAAGGCCAGCCTGTCTTGTTGAACATGCTTTGAACAGTCATGTCATTTCCTAGAAAAGTTCAGGGAAGAGATTCTTCCCATTGTTATCATAGTGTTGGTGGTGCCTTCCTGGGAAGTCTGCCTAGGGGAGCACAGGGTTCGATGTAGTACATGTGCTTTCAAAGGGAGTCTGAGTGAAGGCAGGAGCTGGGTATCTGGCATTAAAGCCATGCATCTGTGTACCACTGAATGTTTGGGAGGTATTAGACTTTTCCAGAAATAATTTTGTGCACACGTGAAGGAGGAGAATATGAAAAAGGTATAAGATGTGGGGACAAAAATAGATAAACACAAAAAAGAAAGCAAAGGAAGTACTTATGACTCAGTACGAGATGAGTCGAACCGTTTCTTATTTGGCATCTTATTTTTTCCATCCAAACTGCTGCACTGTAGTGAGCAGGGCTGGATGGGGCCAGGGAAAGGACATGTCCAGTATTGACCCTTTTGACGTCATGCGTTGGGCTGGAGATCATTTCAGACAGAGTATAACAACCATGTGTAGACAGTTATGTATGATTACATAAGCCCAGCGCAAAGACGAGGCTGGACGATGCCACTTGAAAGAGGCACTTGTGTGTATTGCTTTCCCCCCTATAAATTGTGCTTTATTTCTGAGTCTTTAATACACAGGCTAAGTGCATCAAAGGACAGCGGTGGTAGGATCTGTTGCTTTGGTGTCAGTTTTTAAATGTGCTACCTGCAGAAGACGAGGAGTGTTGTAGCAAGATGTATTTTTAGATGTTGGTATTAGAAGCTGGGGCAGGGGCATATACAGAGTAGGGTTCTAGCTGCCAAGATAGAAAAAGAGAAAAAGGGAGGAGACCCAAGAAGAGACAAGGACAGGAATGAAAGATCCGAGCCAAAAAGCAAAAATAAACAATCCCTAAACCCAAAGCAGCAATGGAATTCCCAGCTGGGCTCTGGGTTGTGTCTCATTTGATGGAGGACATTTTCTGGGCAGCGTTCATCTGCTCCCTGGCTGGGTTTCCACAGCACCCTTATCTTCTCCAACTAGTGTCTATTTTTAAGTCGTGTAAAATATGAAACTCTCGTCTTTAGCCAAGCTCTGAGCAGTGGGATTACGATGGTGTAGAGGTAACATCCTATAATGTTAGTAGGTAAATAACCTATCTTGATAAGCCTGGCATCAGGAGATGCTTTGGGGGAAACAAGGAAGTGAGTAGCAAAGAGACTGGCTAGGTGCAAGTTGTTTCACATGAGTACACTGTGAAGTGCTTCAAGCGATAACTCTCTGGTTTGATCCTTTTCTCCTCTTTATGAACAGTTTTTGCAGAAGGTATTTCCTATTAAGGGTAGGTTAGGGCATCAATCAGATGTAAAGGCATGAATTTAAGATGGGCACAGAGTTATTCAAGACCTCAGGACCCTCTTGTTAGCACCGAGAATGCTAAATTACACCTCCTTAAATTGTTTGTTTTCATATGATCAGGGGCAATTTTCAATTCATGTAGAGAGGTGTAAGTAGTTCAGGGAGACTTTTCTGTCTGTTCCCCTTCTCTGTTAATCAACATTGGTGAGGAACGTCTAACTAACTATTAGAGTCTTTCTTTCATATCCCCTGACACCCTCCTAGTTCTGGAAGTAGTCCATAGACTTCTGCAGCAGGCTCTGTGCTGTTGCTGTCTTCGGTTTGCCTCTCTTGAACATACCCACTGAAGTCTTCTAGTGCCATTCTTTGGTCAGAAGTAATTAGCAGTCTTTTCTGCCTGCCTAAGCAGGACCGGACTCTTGAATCCACATACAAGATTTTCCATAGGCCCAAGCTACCTCTCCTTAAACCCTGGCTTCCAATTCATGTGGTCCACTGACCTTGACCTGGTTACATCTTTAACCTCCTCCTCTGTCTGCACACCATCTGAGTGCCTGGTGACCTTAGAGGTTAGGCCACAGAGCCATTGCTCCAGTCCCTGCATTCACATTTGTGTGACACCTGCATGTGTGTCCCTCCCCTTCATTCTTACTTCACTGCCTCATTCCTATCCCAACCATATTTACTGACCCAAACTCGATTCCTACTTGGTGTCTTCCATCCCAATAATCCTTTCCGCCCATTTCTCACACTCAAACCCATTGTGCTCTTCAGTTCATAAAAGCATTCTTATTCCCATTGTACCTCTCATCCCTGCAAATGTGTACGGTCTTAAAATACATAGATTATTTCTTTATTTTGTTTGGCAAAAATGTCGATCAGGAGAAGAAAAGATGCTACCAAATTAAAAACATATTTAAGGGCCGCATCCACTGAGCCTTAAGGTATCTGGTAATAATGATTATTTTAAGTGCTTCACTTATGCATAAATAAGCTGTACTTTAAATACAAAAATGTTCTTAAACATCCCTTTCTAGGCCAGGCATGGCAATGCATGCATAGGAGGGAGATGGGTCAGTCAGGGCTACACAGCAAGACCCTGCTTTTAAAAACAAAAGAAACAACAACCAATATCAGGTCTCTCAATATTTAGGAACATGTGTTTAATATGGAATAAGATTCAAGGTACTCCTCCTTCACTCAACATGTGCCGGTGTGGTATGGTGATGCTGCTGAGTATCTTCTCCATAGGTCCTATCGCCCTCTCCCCAGAGCCCCTTTCTTCCTGAGGGAATCCCTGCGAGAGTGTCTGATTGTTGGGTGGCTCTGTCTCTGATGATTCTCATTGCCCCTCTCCTGCTGCGGAGCTGGAGCCTGCACACCCCGCTTGCACAAAAGTGGAAGAACTGGAAAGGAAGAAACTTAGAATCTCGACCTCGATGAGCTAACCCGAAAGTCTCTTTTCGCTCAGAAATTCTGCATGTCTACTGTGTGACTGTTGAGTCGCTAAGCTAAAGGGACACCAGGTCAAACTTTTAGCCCACCCACTTTCCCCCTCAGCTTGTCTCCTGAGTTGAAATGTGCAGCAGAAGGAGGAGGGCTGACTTCGCTTTGGAGTTAGAGATTCCTAAAAGCAGAACCATTTCCTTGTAGGGTGAGGTTATTTCTTTTAAGTTGTTTTGAAATGTAAGTTAAGGGAGTGAATTTGCCATAGCCAGCCTGGAGTGTCAATCCACCCGTAGATTTTGCTTACTCAAAGGTTTTAGTGCAAGTATGAGTGTTACTATTATCTCTGTAATGGCAGCATGCCAATGACACCCAGTTATGGAAGGAAGGGAATTTATTAATTTTTGGTTCGCGATAATCAGAGGACTGGAAAAATAGAGATGAAGCTTGTATCTTGAAAGAGTGTGATGTGGGTGTAGTGTTTTGGCTTTTTCTCTTTCCTCGTGTTAGGTGGAGGAGAAAAAAGGAACAGGCTCTAAATAAATAAATAGGCTGTAAATCCTTAGGACAGAAATATCCTATCGTTTCAGCAAACATGTGTCAAGCATTTGGGTATCACAAGGTTTCTTTAGCAACACTTAGCTGCATGCCACAATTTTACTTTTCTCGTAGCCATGTCTGAGCGATCTTTGACTTGCAGCGTGTGTTCAGATGGTGTTACTACATGTGAAATTATAGAACTGAGAGAGGCAATCATTAAATTCATGTGCCAATCTTTAAAATCTCATTTTAGTAATACCGAGTTTAATTCTCTTTTAACACACTGAACTTCAAGTTGGATTTTGAAAGGGTTAAATTGTATCCAGATGTGCCGTCAGTCTGATGCCTTTGGATGCCATTTGCATCCTGAGACCAGGGACTAGGGAGGAGCCACAGGCTAGTGACATGAAGGGGCTGAGAAAAATGAAGGGGTCCACACACACATGGCCAGACTCTGACAGCTTTCCTTCATGACAGAACTCTGCCTAAATCAGAAGACCTTTGAAACTTAACCCCATGTCAACTCCTGAATTGAAAAATGCCCCCCTTTTTAGCTCATAGTTGTGAATAAATCAAAAAAAAAGAAAAATTGTGTTGTAATGCTACATACATTCATCATTTTTCCTAGCTGCCAATTTAAATGCTCTTAAAGATATCATAAGCAAATATGGCCAGATCACTTAGTGGCTTGTTCACTCATCCTCACATTTGCCCAGTCACTCTCATTCAATAACCATAAGCATTTTTCTTAATCTTTGAGGAATGCATATATGTCATGTAACATACAGGTTGAGTTATAAAGACTCTGTACCTGAAATAATACAAAACTCTGATGATGGGGCTAGAAAGATGCCACCGCGGTTAAGAGCACTGGCTGCTCTTCCAGAGAACCCAGTGTCAAGTTTCCCAACTGTCTAATTCCAGGCCCTGAGAATCCAAACCCCTCTGATGGCCTCTGTAGGCATCAGGCAAGCACATGGTGCACAGATATACATGTAAGCAAAACACCCATACACATAAAAAACAAAGACAAACACACACACTGAGGCCAATCATCTCATGAACATCCAGAAGTATCTTAAGAAGAGTGCACCTTCCACCTGCCAGACAGCCATATTCTGGGCTTAGTGCAACTGCAAGTATTTTCTTTTGCACGCTTCTTCTCTATTTATAGATTCAAGGTGAACTTGGTTGACTTCAAGGCTAGGTTTGTGTTCACTCCAAAGTTTTCTACGTCCATATTCTGTGGGCACGTGCAAAGTATATGTTTCAGTTCTACCCATGTGACTATGGACAGCTCATTTTCCTTTGAGAGGATTGAGTTTCCTGAATGCCAGAAAGGACGATTGAGCTAGTCGTTATGTAAGCCATTGTCCACGGTCATGTTATATTTATGAACAGTGATTATTTTTCTATGCCCAAAACAATGTAGCATGAGGAGAGATGTTCAAAGCCGTAAGTAAAGAGAAATTGTGGCACTGGGAAAATTAAACAAAGCTCAACTATGATAAACAGCATAGGTTTCTGAAGGGGACTGCTCTCTCCTGGGTCTAGTTTGGGCTGGATTTTGCTTTCTGAATCCATGCTCGTAAACAACCTTGTTTTAGATAGACGATCACTGTCGGTTTCTCAGAGAAATCCCACTGTTACTGCACAAAAGTAAAACTGTGTAACATTTTGAAGTTCCTGCTTCATCTCTGGTTATATGTGACCCAGAGGGGATTCTTTTCCTAAGTAATAGATATCTAGATATCTTACTATCTAAATATGCTTTAGTTTCGTAGTATAGATAACAAATGAATAAATGATTTATTCAACAAATATTTATCAAAAACCTTCTAATATCCCACGTCAGTAATAGAAACATTAATAGGACATAGCTCTGGTGGTCCATAAGGTCACCAGGAGCTAATAGGGGTGGAAGTTTCCTGCCTTAGTCATCCACTTCTTAGACAGAGCTGTACCATCTAATGTAATCAATATAATACATTATCTTAAAGGAATCTAGGAACTGGCTATCATAAGAAGCATTTACGCATGCATTCCAACCAACTAAACTATATGAATTGCTTATAAATAGGATTGGTCTTTGCCATGCAGTCTTTTGTATGTTTCACATAAGTAACTAAAGCAATGGAGCTTTTGTCCTGATGAGAATAGTCTGTTTTAATCTTGCTCGATAACTTAACCATTAATAACACCTAGCTATGGAGCACCTGGTATGTGACTAGTATAAGAAAATGGGTTTTTAATTTTACCTAATTTCAATTAATTAAAAAAAGAATAGCCACTTGTAATTACTGGTTGCAGGGATGGGCAGTGAGGCCCTCTAAGTGCTCTGCCAGCCATTTGACAGTCACCCAAAGTGATGCCATAGTGTGAGAGGCACGGCTGTACTATGGAGAGGGGCAGACTTCTTTCAAATAAATAAGTAAAACAAACAAAAACAATGCTTTTTGCTTTTCTAAGCTAAATAGAACCCTTATTAAAAATTAGCCATGTATAATAAGTTACTATGCATTAGCATAAGACTAGGCTGTAAGCAAGGAGATAATATGGAGGGAGATTTAAAATATAAATATATCTATTTATTTATTTATTAAAGATTTCTGCCTCCTCCCCACCACCACCTCCCATTTCCCTCCCCTCCCCGAGTCAAGTCCCCCTCCCTCGTCAGCCCAAAGAGCAATCAGGGTTCCCTGCCCTGTGAGAAGTCCAAGGACCACCCACCTCCATCCAGGTCTAGTAAGGTGAGCATCCAAACTGCTTAGGCTCCCACAAAGCCTGTACGTGCAGTAGGATCAAAAACCCATTGGCATTGTTCTTGAGTTCTCAGTAGTCCTCATTGTCTGCTATGTTCAGCGAGTCCGGTTTTATCCCAGGCTTTTCCAGACCCAGGCCAGCTGGCCTTGGTGAGTTCCCGATAGAACATCCCCATTGTCTCAGTGTGTATATAGAATTACCTACATTTATTATAGTCTCTACTTGCAGTAATTTTCAGCTCTCTCTGCTACTAATTCACCTAATTGTAATTTTTCAAGCTTGCCCAGGTCATGTTCACGGTGAACCCTTTGGCTAAGACTCGACCATTGCGTGCTTCTACAAAGTGTAGGCTCGCTCTAGTTCAGTTCCCCTGGTCACCTCTGCAATCCTCTGCTTACCGCCTCTGGCTTGCTGCCCCCTCCGGCCCTGCTAGTCTATGCAAAATGTGGCCTGCCGTCTGCCCCTCCATCTCTCCTCCTATATGTTCTCTCTGCCTGGCAGCCCTGCCTATCCTTTCTCCTGCCTGGCTACTGGCCATTCAGCTCTTTATTAGACCAATCCGGTGTTTTAGACAGGCAAAGTCACACAGCCTTGATAACTGAATTAAACAAACGCAACATGAAAGAACGCAACACATCTTTGCATCGTTAAACAAATATTCTACAACATAAAAAATGTAATATATCTTTTCCTAATATTTCCCAACAGTCATGTTTTCTCTTCTGAGGGCAAATTTTCTGCAACTTAGTGTGCAGATTGTGAATGCGCATTTGGCGTCTTGGTGCATGCAGTGTGCCTGTGTTTTGGTTGCTGTCCTGTGTCTCCGTGTGCCTGCCCCTTTCTCATAATTTATAAAGACAAAAAGGCGAGCAGGTAGAGGAAGAAGGGCAGAGCCCATAGATGTGGACAGAACAGTCTGGACTTTTCCAGGGAGTCTAAGGTTTTCCTCATACAGCTGCCCCAGCTGACCTCACCCTCATACTGTCTTAGGGCCTAACAGTGCAAGGAAAGCCATCTAAAGCCAAATAAGGTGGTGTGTTCTATTTGCGTCTTTGCTTTTGACCTGGTATGCTTCCTTTTAAAGGGGATTATAATCTAATTTTTCATAAGAAAGGCTTTTGAAATATGTATAAACAGAAACTCCATAGTGACTTCCTCGAGTGCAGGATAGCCAAGCTTCCCTTTCTTCTTCTGTTCTTTCTTCGCTTTATAAATCCAGTGTCCTTGAGCTGCAAGTCTAGTCGGCCTTCCTTGCCTCCCCAGACTTGCACAAAACCTTATTCCTTCAAAGTCAACACTTGCAAGACATGATACATCCACCTCCTTCAGGAAGTGATCAATCATGGCCTCAACTGAGCTTCTACCAAAAGAACGCTGCCAGTGATGTGCTGACACCACACTGCCGGGGAATGGTGCTCTGACAGACACCTCACTACTGGGGAATGGTGCTCAGTCACAGCACTGCTGGGGAATGGTGCTCTCTCCAGACACCACACTGCCGGGGAATGGTGCTCTGTCAGACACCACACTGCCGGGGAATGGTGCTCAGTCACAGCACTGCCGGGGAATGGTGCTCTGACAGACACCTCACTACCGGGGAATGGTGCTCTGACAGACACCTCACTACCGGGGAATGTGCTCTGACAGACACCGCACTGCCAGAAAATGACACTATGACACTGGACGCATCAGGCCCTTCCATCACCTTGCCCAGTCTTTCTGGAGAGACCTCCCACAAGCTCTGTGCCCCTTCTAGAGGGAAAAGGACAGCAGACATGGCTCACCGTGTGTTTAAAGTTTAGAGCTGAGCTGTGCCTCCAACAATATATTATGTCAGGAGCACTAGCTCATAACGTTTATTGAGTTTCCGACTAGAGTCTGTCAGCCGAGGCCAGAAAGATTAAGTATGTTACCCAAGATCAACTGACACGGAAGTGGCGGAGCCAGGTGTCGACCTGGCAGAGTCACAGTCTAAAGCCTCTGACTTTCACTTTTGTCCAGACGGACCTGTAAGCCCATAGACCTTAAAGTACTCACATGGAAGGAGTCGCCGAGGTCCTCACAGTGCCCTGTGATGGGTATTTTGGAACCTAGCGGGTGTGAGAAAGAACCCGGTTATCCCTCTTTGGTTCCACATCCTTGCTGATTGCTGTCTTGTCAATTCCATCATCAAAATTACAGCTAGAAAGTTACAAGGACAGACCTTTCCTGCAGGTGCCTACTCTTTACGTCTGTCGTGGCTTTTTACCCAAGGACCCCATGAAATTCAGAAGCATTCAGAGATCAAAAACAAACCAAACTTCCCTGGGAGAGCTTAGCCAGTTCCTTGTGACAGAAGGCGTGCAGAGTACGCATAGCAGTTAGAAGTAGCTTTGTGGCTGCTGTTGCTGATTTTTCCCATCTGGGGAGCAGTAAGATGGTAAAACGGGGGACCTTTGCCTGTGAATATTTTAATAGCTTTTGCACGTTAAATAATGCTGCTAGAAGTTTAAAGATCGGCATGCAAGAAAGTGGAACGGCAGATGTTTAATAGCCATCTCTCCCAGACAGAGGGTAAGAAAACCCCTCACTTCAATGGCCCAAGATTTTCATCAACTTTCCTTCTTCCTCCTTGTGCACATAATACTCTTTAAAAAAAAAAGGGTAAAAGGCTATGAATATGTTATCATTTGAATAAAAGTAAGGAAGATAAATAAGAAAAAATATATGGCAAGAGTTAAAATTTTTAAAGCATGAAACAGTAAGAAACAGTATGAAATAAAAATATACTATTCACTTGTAAAGAAATGGCAGGATTAAATTGGCAGGAGAGTGATAAAATTGTATTTGAAATACAAAATGAAAGTTCAAAGCAATTGAGGTACGTAAGTATTAAGGAGAACAATAAAGACAAAGTAAACTGGAGTGAAAGGCTAAATAAATGCCATCATCAAAGACACAACGGTTTAAAACAACAGCCCAAGTTGTAATAAAATAAAGAAGTCTTACAAAATTGTTAGTTAAAACACAATTATAAAACAATAGTGATAGAAAAATAACAGGCCAAACTGATACTTACAATTGTAATAATTGCTAACACTAACTTGCTTTTATATGTGAGCACTTTATATGCATAAATTTAAAACCCATATTTACTTTAAATGTCAACATTTAAAAAACCATAAGCAAAATAGTTTGGAAGCTCATCAGAATAATTCATAAGAACAGTTGTGAAGGCTAGCAAGCTGGACCTGCAGGTGGCAATTCCCATTGTTTAATATTTTGTAAAATTCCCACAGGTACCTAATGCAAAATTCTCTTTCTCTCCTGGGCCCCAGTGAGGTTGTCCTTGCCTAGAAGCCATTCTCAGTGGTCAAAACTCGCAGTGTGGCTCAGACCTTGTGGCAATTGACAAGCGTGTGATGGAGCTCAGCTTCAGAATGTGGCTCACACTCTTGGGGTGTGTTGGACAGCATCCTGGAGTAGGGGATAGAGCTCTTTGCCCACCCATTCCTGTCCTCTCCCTGAACCATGGATTTCTGAAAAGGATCATGCTCCTTGTGTCCCAAGAATGCACCTCATCTGAAACCTGATACTCACCCTGTAGACCAGGCTGGCCTCGAACTCACAAGAGATCCGCCTACCTCTGCTTTCCGAATGCTGGGATTAAAAGTGTGCAGCACCACTGCCCAGCTGAATGCTTTTGTAAATGAGTCTATATGAAGTGGTTACTAACACGAGTTTTGGGAGTGGTGTGATGGTGGGATTTTTAGAAGAGGTGGTTTTCTGGAATAGATTGTTAAGACTGGACTATTTGGGGCATGTGGGGTTCAAGACAGGGTTTCTCTGGATAGCCCTGGCTGTCCTGGAACTTGCTCTGAGAACCAGGCTGGCCTCGAACTCACAAAGATCCACCTGCCTCTGCTTCTTCCCCTTCTTTTTTGTTTTTTTTTTCCTGCCTAAAGCCTACACAGACATTTGGTGGTCTAGAATGTCTCCCTACCAGAGCTACTGAGAAAGGCTTCCCCCACCCCCTCCACCTGCTTTGACCTTTTCTATTTATTTTAGTTTTTACCGTCTTTGACCTCTTGCTCACCCCCATAATTGTACCACAGCATGCTAGAAATCTCTCACAGGGGAGTGGATAATTGTAGCTGCTCCTTCCCTTCTCCATCTTCTCTGTGGGGAAGGTGGTGTCGCTGTGGTTTTGACCTTGCTGCAGGATTCATGTCTTCGCTCATTCCTTCATTCATTCAGCAGATATGCTCCCGCGGTGTCTTCCTACTTGGTTTTGGTGTTGGGCACAAAGGAAGAAAAGGTAATAGGCTTTCTGCCCATTCTCTAAGCAGGCTGCCATCTTGTCTCATGAATTTCTATGTCTGGTACTATTTTTCATGGGAAGGGAGAAAAATCCATCTAAGTTTTCATAAGTAAGTATTTTTAGGAGAGCTCAGAAATGGCTTGGTGATGCTCTCCTTGAAGACCAGAACCCTACTTCATTCAGCTTTTCTTCCTAACCCCTGGGTTTGGTCACAAACTGTAGTGGTTTCTTTTCTCTCCCAAGCTGGCCATGTACCAGAGGCCTACCGGAAATGTAGATTTTTTTTCCTTTATATGTTTTGTTTAAATCTTGCATGCACTTTTTCTCCCTCCACCCCCGATTACAAATGACTAGTTAGTGTGGAAAATTAGAGAAAACAAAAAATAACACGGAATAAAATTACCACTTACTTATGCACTTCAGTCTTCCGGCTCTTGTGTGTATGTTTTTATGTGGGTGTAGAAAAGTTACCTGTCATTTTGTAGCCTACTTATTTTCCCAAAAATATGTTATGAATATTTTCCAAATTATTAAACGTTCTTCTCAAACGTAACTTTAAATAGTTGCATTGAAACATGTTATAGGGCAGGTCCATAATTCTTACTATTATTAATAACACAGTGGTAAACCTCCTGGTTTAGAAAATACAATGCATAAGTTCTGTTATTTCTTTGGGTAAATTTCTGGAAAAATCATTGCTACATCAAAGGATATTAACGTGTCTAAGGCCTATGTCATGAACTGTAAGCGTGTCTTCTGGAGATTTCCATGCCGTTGTTGTTCCTACCAGCAGCTTCTAGCTCCAGTTCCCCCGCAGCCTCAGCAGTAATGCCTGATGGTTTTTCAGTCTTCGTGAGCTGTTTTGTTTTAATTTGTATCTTTTCAATCAGTGGTGAAGTTGGATTTTTTTTCTCCACACTTACTTACTGGCTTTTTATGTGTTCGTCTTTCCCTCTCTGACATAAAGGACTTTCGTACTACAAGGATATTAACTGTCTGCACTTAGCTAACACTTGGAGGACAAAGTTGTTTCAAATGAAGGAGACAGGTGAAGGACTGAGTCCTGGGTCTTTTACTATCTCTGTGGGACCTTGAGGAGGGACACTGGTTGAACACATGTCTCCCTGCAGTCTGAGTTAACTTGACATCTTCTGTATAGAATTCTGATCTATTTAAAAATAAATTCAGCACTGTAAAATAGAACCTAAAAATTATCCAAATGGACCTAGAGATAGGTTGGTAATTTCAACATTTCTTTGAAGATTTACCTTACACCTATTGTTATCTTAAGTCAAATGAGTAAGCCTAGTTCATAGCCAGGTTGAAAAAAAATAAGAACTACATATATTTAAAGGCCTGTTTATTATGACCTCTGCCTGACTTAGGTCAAGGAAGTGCTCCTTTAAGAGACTTGATGCTTTTTCTTACGTGTGTTTCTGGATCCGTCTCCTTGTGTGTTCTTTGACTATCTGTAAGTAGCGCATTTTTCTAGACTCCTGAACTCTACGAGTGGCTTACCATCACCCACTCCGCCTTCTCGTCCCATACGACTACATCTAGAAAGGCCAAGGCAGATTCCCCATCCCTCAGGACAGCTGGGCCATTTCCACTGCAAAGATTTCTGTAATTAGCTAAGGAGGGGGAAGGGTAAATTTCAAAAGCCCAACCCTCTTACTCTTAGATGAGAATCTCGAATAAAAGTATGTACCTGCTGGCATCCACGGACTACCTCCAGAGTAGAGCCCCTGAGTTTGAAATTGTTGGGTCCATAGATTATTTCAGCAGTCAACAGAATTTTTAAAACAGCACCCTCTGTAAGTGCATCGGGCACAATAGTGCCTAGTGTCCCTCAGCACTGTCTGCCTGCGTCTTCCCCCTCGGCTTCCCACCATAGCCCACCCCTCCCACCCTTCTGTTAGCTGTAATGACCCTGCAAACACTAAATGGCATTTGAGTGCATTAAGCAGCAGACTCTCCAGTGACATAGCAATTACGGCTCTGAAATAGATTTGGTGCGTCACGGAAGATAAGGGTTTTGAAAGTTTCTGTTGTGATTATAGCCTGTAACTCCCACAAATAATAGGCTTCAAAATAAGAGGCTGCCAGCGAAGCCTTTGTGGCTTTGTCTCAGTGATGGCACGTAAATTGCTATTAATGTCCTAAGTGTACTTGAATATGCCAGTCTTGGGGATGTGGAGTTGGCTCAGTGTCTCTCTTTACACGGCATGTCATTGTTGGTCTGATAATCTGGGGTAATTGCTGTCTCTTGGATGGTCAGAAAAGTGTAAGAGGCTTGGCTTCCTGTGTGACAGTAAATAGCCTCAAGATTTACAGGACGAGGGCACGTTCACAGACCAGGCTGTGTGTGTTCCCTCTTTAGCCACCATCACCACAGTGATGCATGTACTATATCTGTGTGTACCCTGAGTAAACAATGCTCCTGGCTGCAAAGCTCAAGCCAAATCAAAGGGTACAAAAACTCAATGAAGAATTCTGCTCAATATGGGATCAGTCAATTGGCTAATTTATCCCAAAAGTTAAAAAAAGAAATGTTTTGCTTAGATTATCTAGATTTGGCTATATCAGTAAACATTGTCTTACACACCTATTGTTTTTCATTATAAGTAGGGTGTGTGTGTGTGTGTGTGTGTGTGTGTGTGTGTGTGTGTTTTAGTTTGTGAAGCTCTGAGGATAGAGGATGTTTATTCAGCTATAAATACAGTTCTCTGCACCAAGACATCTCTATTTAGCTGAATCAAGCTGAGCTGATTTTTCTTTGCCAGAGATCAGGATAATCTTTGAAAAGTTAGATAAGCACTGGCGTTTAAGTTTTAGCCTCCTGTTTACTGTATAGTTAGCCTCGGGATCCCTGTGTATCTGTGGGACACAGAAACCTTTTGTGTGATGGCTTTACTTGTACTTTTAATAGGAGTGAGAAAACAATCCATCCTAGAACTGAAACTGTCCATTGCCACATTCTGTGTGAGCCACAAAATAGTACAATGTGCTTCGACCTCTGTCTCCTGTGCCTTATATAGCAGTATTAATTCTGGGCCTTCAATTAGAGATGAATTTAGAAAAAAAGTCACAGTCCGCCAGGGGCTAGGGAGCACTAAAGCAGATCATGACCTGGGAGTTGATCTCAAGCATGCTGCACAAGTGTGTTGGTGGCATGCTACACTAAAATGCTGCTGCAGTTGATACTCATCCTGCACCCTGCAGACAACAGACAGAGGCTGTGGGAGTTCCTTGTCATGAAAGAGTTTTTTCACACAGGTTGGATTTACTGTCTTACTGCACATTGACAATATGAGATAAACCATATTAACTGGCGAGGGGTGATACACTTAGTGGTGGCTCCTCCGAGCCCTACACAGAGCCATGGAGAGTGTATGCCCACTAGTACCAAGGTGAACTGTAGGCAAGTGGTGGAAGAACTGAGAATGGCCTGGCTTTTCCAAGGCTGGTCTTGCAGTTTGTATGTTTTAGCATTTACTCAGTAGCCCAGATTTCCAGAAGGCAATTAACAAGCGTGAGTTAGTTACCTGTCTTAACTCCTGAGTGTCACAATCTAAATATGGTGCCTCTACATTGGTACCCAGCCTCAGCTCCCAACATCTGAAACATCCAAAATATTAGCTCATAATGGGGACTAAGTTTGGTCAACCCAGTTCCTGAGTTTTAGTGTTCTCTCCTGAGGAGTAAAAATGAATTTGCATTGATAATACGGGCCACTGTGTATTTGTGGTCCTGAATAAATAAATTATCCATCCTTCATAGCTTTGCAGCCATGGTGGGCTCCAGCAGCCAAGGCCCCATCTTCCCAGGCTTAGGATACTAGGGAAGCTTTCAAATCATCAGGTCTTCATCCATTCAACACAGGCACTTCCTGAGAAGCTACTGCATTAGGCATGCTCCATATCTTCCAATGGCTTCCTTCTTGTTCCATTACCTACCATCTCACTGAGGAGATAGATCAAAGTAGTGGTGAGATCAGGTCTTGGAGTGAGACCCAATTCTAAGATCAAGTTAGCATCTTAATCTTTAAGGAACTTCTGACACTAATCAGAATTGATTTGGTGAGGAGGAGATCTTCTCATCCACACAGGAATTCCTGTACAAGGGTTCTCACATGCAAGGTCGGCTAAGTTGTCAACAGAACTGATGTTGAGCCACTTAAGGTTCCAGGAAATTCCCAAAGGAGGCTGCCTAATCTAGCAGATAAAAATATTATCAAACAACGATAATAAAACTGGATTTTTTATCTTAAATCCATATTTGGCATTTGTAGGGTTATTCTATATTGGGATATGCCACCTTCATTCCTATATCCTAAATGGAAGTTGGTTTGGGGTTTCATCCCTGGAAAGAGAAAAGATAGGGGGTGGGGGCATTTAAGAGCAACGTCTGCACATTTTAGAGCTTTCACCATCTCAAAGTGGTGACCCTGAAGCTTTCTGGATTCTAGGTAGGAAGAGCACCTTCCCCTTCTCCTTAGTCTTTCTGCAGACTGCCGCTTCTTGAGATGCTGTGTGTGGCCATGGTGCAATATCCTTCTCAACTGTTCTCCCTAAAAACAAAGTACATCATGGAAATGTTAATCACAGAGAACTGTTTGCAATAAGCTGTCTCCCTGGTGGCAATTTAGTAAGGAAAGGAAAGGTTACCGCCTGCATACAGATTTACCCAGACACTAGACCCATTTCTGCTTGGTATTTTGAATTTTTTTTTTTTTTTAAAAAAGTACATTATTGCTTTTATATAGTCAGACTGAATCATGGAGCTCAGAGACCTGATACTCTGTGTCTCCCCTTGATGGAGAATGGATGCTATGGTATCCCAACATGCTTGTTTATGTCTTCCTGTGTTCCCTTCAGGAGATGTCTATCACAATTTGTGATGTGCCAGACACTGTGATAGGCTCTCTGAAGGCAGAGACATATTTCATGGACTTGCTCCTGTGCTTTGATAAATGGCGGCGGGGGGGGGAGGGGTCTTGTGAAGAAACACATGCTGTGTGGTGGAATAGATGGGGTGATCAGGTGTTTCCTGAGCCTTGAGGAGCCTGGTGGAGAAATAGACACTGCAAAGGAATGGAGTTGCAAGGATAATTAAATTCGGTCTTGCATGGAGCTCCTACCTAAATGAGCATCACTGGGTGCTTGAGAGCACTGTATTCAAGGAGAAGGAAGTGGGACTGCTCTGTTATGGGAATTCCTAAGGAGCCAGAGATGGTTGAAGTCGTAAATGAAAGGGTTGACTTGGGAATAAACACAATCAAAAATGCTGTAGACTTGATGAGAACATTGAACCTCATCTCGAAGCCAATGGAGTCGGTACAGGTTTACCCTAGGTGGTGATATGATCAAAATTACATTTTTGAGAGATCTCTTTGGGGCAACTAGAGATGAGATTGGAGGAGTGCCAGGCTGGGCCCAGATCTGTTTCCCATTGTAAATTTTCCTGGGAAATTTTAAACTGGAGGATGACCCCTAGGGGACTTTCCAGTCACATTTGTACATTCCAAAGCCTCTCTTGGTGAGCACTCACAGGGTTATCTTGGGAAAGCACATTAGGAAAATACTGTTCTTCTAGCGTGATAGGAAAACAATAAATGAGGTCATGCGTAGAGACACACCTATAATCCCAATGCTTGGGAACCAGAGATAGGAGGGGCACAAGTCTGAAGCTAACCTGGGCTACATAATGGAACTCTATACACATTTGAGAGAAGAAAAGAGGAGGAGGAAGAAGCAGAAGAGGTAAATAAGGAAGGGAGAGAAAAAAAAGAAGAGAGATTGAGATTACAGATCTTGGCGTAGCTTCTATGTGAACTGATGTGTCTGGCATATGTGGGAGCTGTGTGTGAGCATGCGTACATGCGTGTGTGTACCCCACATGCAGCCAGAGGAGGAAAAATGATGCTTCCATCTTCTTCTTTTGCTTCCTCGTTGGCTCACCAGCCTGGGTGATTGAGGGCCTGGAGCACGTACACCTCTTCGTCCATGCTGAAGGCATCTCTGGTAATGGCATCTGGCCCATATGCAGATGTAGCTTAACTTGGTGCTGACATCAGCCAGTTTGTAGCACCTCAGCGTATTTCTGGGTTGCAAATGAGAGTTTCTTAGTGCCAGGCTCGCTTGGGCTGTCACATCAGGTGATGAATTCTCTGCATCAACGGCGTGTTGCTAAGGTAAGTGCAGAGGAAGAGCGGGGAGGAGAGGAGACGGGACAGGCACTGCTTAGCCCAGCAGCCTTTGCTTTCAACTAAAGGGGCTGCAGAAACCGCCAAAGCCAAGGAGAGACCACTGACTGCTGGGCCCTGTTCTGGTTCAAAGAAAGAAGCATAGAAGAAAGAAATACAGGCTTTGATTGCAATTGCCCTGGACTTGACTTGAGAGCTCATCCCTCTCACTCTCTCTTCAGATAGTCATGCTTGGTCTATAAGTATGCTTCTAGCAAAATCTGTTGTGTGTCAGATTCTGAGCCAGGGTCATCAGATTGGGCCATATAGTAGATTCACTCTATTTCAAGCACTTTGGTCGGGTAATAGCTTTCATTTGTGTTTTGAAGATCTATAATTTTTCTCACTTTGAGAAACTGCTACATTTAGTTCCAGTATTATACCTTATATTTCCCCCTCTGTAAGGTTCTAGGTGGAACCTTTTCTGTGACCTTTAGGCATCCTCAGGTGACATTAAAAGTGAGGTTGGGTCTTGCTTCTCCACCACGTGGAGATGATTCTCTCAGGAGGAACGTCTTCAGAACCGAAAAGGACTAAGTCCTCACGGGTGCTTTCCGAGGTTAACCCTGGGTGGTGTCCATTGTGAAGGACAGTGTGCGGCAGACAGTGAAGGGAGAAACTCAGGTCCAGAGAAAACACAGAGTCTTGGTTCCTGCCTCCCTCGTGCCGCTGCTAATGAGAGCATCCTTTCCTCTCACTACGCCCAGATAATAAACACACAAAGGCAGAGCTTTCTGCTTAATATTCACCCGCAGTCAGGGAAGAGGGAGAGAATTGCTCCCGAGGGTTAACGTGGCAGTAAGCGAGGTCAGCTGTTTCCCAAGATGGCACAGCCTCTGAAGGTCTTACGTTAAAGCTGGAATGATACCTCGGAAGCAGCCTCAGTGATTTACGGGAAAGACGGTGCAGTCGGGTTTGCTTGCCGCTTCTGAGCTAGCTGTTTCCAGCGGCTACAGCAGCAGGCAGTACTCTACTATGCTGTACAAAGCACTTACAGAGGAGGGAATTCTCCCGGGTCTCCCCACACCATGGTACCATGGCACCACGGCCTATCTGATTTGAACCTCCCATGCTACTGTCTCCTAAATTTGGGAGGAAATAGGGGATCATAGTTGATATATGCTTGGGAAAGTGACCTGCTACACAGTTTTGTTTCAGGTCACGAGGTTTTCCTGGAATATGGGCTTGGGACTAATATGGAATGGTGATTGCCAACTCTCAGAAGCACTTGTCTATGTCTATGTCCATTCTTGGGCTTCTGGATGGAAAAGGGAGTTGTGGTGTTTTGTTTTGTTTTGTTTTTATAAAACTAGAAGGTTTATTGTATGTATTTATTTGGAGTACAGATTTCATATATTTTCCTTCCCTGGTCCAACAGGCATATTTAAAATATTCGTTTTGATATTTAGTTGAACTAATCCTTGTTCGTCATCTTTGAGTTTCCCGTGCTGCCCCACCCCCTGCATCTAGTACTGGCCTGAGAAAGTAGAATTTTTAAGAAAAGCATCTCATTTCTTTGAGATGCTCCAGCCAAGAGATAATTCAAAGAGACATCTCTCAGTATTTCTGAGCAATACAGAATTCCAGCCCTTCCTTTCAAATCACAGGACGGTTAATATTCTCTCTTGAATACTTCAGCAGGGGCCCCATTTCGACTGCTTTAATGGAGTTGTAGCACGGTTAAGTGAGATGGTGATGGTCATCTCACACTGCCCTGTGGCTCGTGCCGTGATTCAGTGCTAATTGCTTTCCTGGGATTTCCTTCTCGTGCCAGAACAATCTTAAGGTGGCTTTTCTTTTTTCCTAGCATTGTACTCTGTCTGGTGGTATTGTACTTAAATATCTTTTATCATTTTCACAGAAGATGCCATACTATTCAGCCAGCACACATACAAAGGCCTGCCTACTCCCCTTCTTCCCCATGCATGCCACAACACATTTCCTTGCCTGCCTCCCTGCCTCTGTGCCTACCTGCCTGTCAGTCTACCTGTCTGTCTGTCTGTCTGTCTATATCTATGTATCTATCTAACTATCTATCAAAATATCAAGTAAGCATACACATATGAAATTATTAAGCTAGACAGATATCAAAGTGCTGACAGTAATTATCTCTGAGTAGTAGATTATGGGTATTAAATACTGTGCCTTTTAAGCTTGTCTTTTCTAAATATTATTGATAAGCAGACCCTATTTCTTTAAGGAAAAAAAAGACTAATAGCATTAAAATATTTTCTTGTAGAAAAGGAAGTATAGTCACTATTCTCAGCCAGCCACAAATGACACCAGAATTTATATGCCCTTAGTTGGGTGGAAAAGCAGAGGCACTGTCTCCCCAGGACAACCTGTGCTAGGAATCTGAATCTATTCTGTTTCCAGTATGGATTTTACTGTCAAGTCTTTGCCCCTGGAACATGAAAAGACCTCATGTTATGACAGAATTCTCATACCTTCACTGTTCTCAGTGGACTGTCCCAAACACACACACACGTGAGAGAGGTCCTCCAGCAGTGAGAGCAACCATTGATAGATTAGGTTAGAGGTTTGAGCTCAGAGTAGTCATTCATGGGCCTGAGGTTGGGGAGGCGTGCTCTTCTTGTTACTGCCTGGGATAAACCACTTGCTGTCCACATCTTTCCCTTGTTAAGGGTTTGATAAAACCTACCCTATGCTAAAATGACTGGTAGAAGCTGTTTTGAATGAAAAATCTGGCTTTTCTGGGAAAGTGGGGGAGCATCATTGTGTGAGCCAATGGCAAAGGAAGCCAAGCTGAGGAAGAGGGCAGAGAAGATGCTGCCTTCAAGTTAAGAAATCTGCGTTCCATCTCAGTCAGGGACCAGGAAGCCTTTTTCTTGCATCTTAGCCACTTTGTGAAAGAGATGAAACCAGACACCTGTTCATAAAGAGCTCACAGACATTCAGCCTTCTTCTTACTATGGAGCTGCTAGCATTATAGCGGTGCCCCCTCCCAGATGTGAATGATACTGTCTGCCCATCGACTCCAGAGTTTCCAAAGAATAAAGCAAAAGGACAGATGATAGAGACTATTTTTATCAGGGTAAGACGTGGTCTATTTGACCTTATTATCCACGGTTGCGGTAAATTGCTTCCAAGAATACAGTGTTTGGGGCAGGAGACACATTTTAGTGCAATGACCTCAAATATAGATATCAGTCACGTATCCTGAATTAACTGTCATAGAAGAAGTCAGTCTTGAACTTTCTTGTTTCTGTTCTATTTTGTGAAAAGACTGTCTACTCCACAAACCCTTCAGAACAGTTCCTTAAGAAGGAGCCAAGTGCCTGGTACAAATGGCCACCAAAGGCCCCCTTGGGCTTACAGTTCCTCATTTTTGCTGTCACTCTGGTGCTTCCCACAATGGTGGCCATGATGAATGGCTTGAATAGCCTTCTCAAGGGTCACCTCAGAGTTTGTCTCCTCTGCAGAGTATATTTATTCCCAGTGTTCCAACAAGACACAGTATTGCCCTCGTGGAAACTCTCACCTTCTTCTCTTTCTTGTTCCTTCTTTTTTTAATTAAGAAAATGAGCAATATATTCTGATCATGTTTTCCCCCTCCTTGACCACTTCCCACCTACCCAACTCTCTCTCTCTCTCTCTCTCTCTCTCTCTCTCTCTCTCTCTCTCACACACACACACACACACACACACAAATACATACAAATTAGACACCAAAATGCAAGAAAAGAACAGTAACAACTAAAAACCCAAACAGAGATATATAAGACAAAAATTCTCCAAAAATACCATTGAGTTATTCTTGTGTGGACCTTCTACCGTTGGGCTTGGGGAGTCTACCCTTAAGTGTGGTTAATATGCCCAGTGAGACTCCATTGCAGAAGACTAATGTTTCATTTGCAAGTAGGTATCAATTGCAGATAACTTCTTGGTTAGGGGTGGGGAGTCATGTCTATTTCATCCTGGCAGTGCAGGAACCCCATCTGACTTGAACCTGTCCAGGCCCTGTGGGTATTGCCACCTGCTTTCACATGTACAGCGGTCCTGCTGTGTCTGGAGGACACTGCTCCCCTGGTGATCCACCACATCTGGCCTTTACAATCTGTCCGCCTCATCTTTCACACAGGCTATGAGCCTTGGCGTAGAGGAGTAAGTAGATGAAGACATCCCATTTCGGATGGAATGTTCCAAAATCTCTCACTCTCTGTACACTGTCCAAGTTTTGGGTCTATGCATTAGTTTCCATCTACTGCAAGAAGAAGCTTCTCTGATGACGAATGAGCAAGGCCCTGATGTATGGGTATAGGAAAATGTCATAAGGAATCATTCTGTAGCTATGTTTCTTTAGCAAAAGAATTTAGTATTTGGTTTCTCCCTGTCCTATCTAGTCTCATGTTCTTGGCTACCCCAGCAGGGTCAAGCATGACTTCCATCTCATGGAGTAGGCCTTAAATCCCATCAGAGTGATTGGTTACTCTCACGTTGGTGTTACTATTGCACCAGCGTATCTTACAGGCAGGTCACTGATGTAGATCACAGGTTAGCTGGATGGATGATTACCTTTCTCTTCTGGTAACATGCAGAGTACCTTCCAGTTCTGCATATACTAGTCAGTGGGAGTGAAGCCTCCAGTTAGACACCAACTCAATGTCTCGGTGTCCGAGGAGATAGATGAGCATCGTCTTCATCTACAGGACCTTATCATCAGTTTGTGGAGAGCAACCAGTATCCTTGGCATCAGCCTGAGATGTTTGGGGGATTTCCATGGGGCCCTTTTGGCCAATGATTTAAGTAGATGTAATCTGTTCCTGGCACTGGAGGTTTCCCTTGGTGGTATAAGATGTCTAGTTGGGGCCTTGTCTCCCTCGTTATTTGGTGACTCCATTTATATTTCTTCATGTATGTATATAATTACTCCATTAATATTTCTTTCATAAACTATATAAATTAGGAAGCTTCTTTAGTTTCAAGTTTTCATATGGTCCCTCAAATGGCCCTTAATATGTCCCTCCCCATATTCCCTCCCTTGCTCCTCTCTTCCATCCCGCTTCCAGTTTAATCCTCCCGCTCCAGTCTTCCCCCTCTCTCTTCATAACAATATATCCTGCTAAGTACATTAGTTCCCAATGCTCCAGCAAAACATTGCCCTCATGGAAATCCTCACCTTCTTAACAACAGGCTCCACTGTTGATTAGGCTCCGTCTTGAATTATAGGTCATCCACGGTCTTGTCTCAGCTCCTTTCTTGAGTACATGAACTATACTCATCGCCATGCACCAAAGAGATTCTAGACTCTGGCATCAGGACACACAGAGCCAGGAAGAACTTAAGCATCTAGGCCATCCTTCTTATTCCTCAGAGGGGAACCAAAGCCAGCCATGTTTAGGAGCTTTACTCTCATCAGTGGCTTGTTGTTGCCAAGATTAGAACCAAAACAGAACCCTCCAGTCTCATGACTAAAAAACAGTTGTTTCTCCATAGATAGCTGGAACCGAACTGCAGACTCTTGGAGAACTACAAACACATCACACAAGTGGGAGGTGTCAGCACCGGATTCAAAGGCTCACTGGGAGGAAGAGCTTATCTGAGGGTGGGGGGACTATTATCATCCACAACGCTATGTGCCCATTTTATGGGTGTCCCCATGTGCCAGGTGCCAGTCCCTTCCTCAAGTTGCCTCATTGTCATTGTCTGCTCAAAACGGCCACCTGATCAGAGGACTGACTTCTCTCCCTTTTTCCCTTCTAGGCTAATGGAGGTTGGCAGGACGCTACTACCCCTTCATCAGTGACCTCCCCTACAGAAGGCCCTGGCAGTGTTCACTCTGACACCTCCAACTGATCTCCCAGCAATCGCATCCCGGCTGACCCTGTGCCGCAGTTGGGGCAGGGGCAGGAGGGAGGGTTTCTCTCCCAACGCTGAAGCGGTCAGACTGGAGGTCGAAGCAATCAGCAAACACAATAAGAGTCTCCTTCTCTTCTCTTCTTTGGGATGCTATTTCAGCCAATCTGGACACTTCTTTATACTCTCTTCCCTTTTTTTTTTCTGGGTAGAAGCCACCTTCCCCTGCCTCCAGCTCTCAGACTGGTCTCTGTCATCTTCCCTGGCCCTGTCCTCTGTTCTAGACTCCCCGGGTTCCTGCCCTCTATTATATCGCTGAAGGATATTTTCAACAATTAGAGGAATTTAAAAAGAAAAAAAGCAAATTACAAAGAAAACAATAAACGTATTTGTATGTTTTCATGCTGGTGGTTTGAGGAGCCAAATTTACCTCACTCGGAGCCCTCACCCCTATGTTGACAGGCAATCCTTCTGTCTCTCTTGTTATTCTCACTACCTCTTAGCAGGAATACACCACACTGCCCTACTCATTCCAGGCCACTCTGTCTCCATTTGCCCCTTCTTTCTGGGAACAATCCCAGTTTCTTTCTCTTCTTTCTGGCCCCAGGTATTTGCTGGGGACTGCCATAGCTGGCCTTCTAAGGTGCCACATGTCGCAGCGTAGCTCTATCAGATCAAATCCCAGGCAGGAAGCCAGGCGGGGGGGGGGGGGGACACACAGGATTCCTACCAGCTTTCCCATCTTCTTAGGAACAGTTCTTGGTCTCAGAGACACAGTCCGTAGAAACCATTCAACACTTGGGCAGCAATGTTCCGAACCTCACACAAGCCGGATCTGAGAAAGCTATCCCAATGGCTGCATCCGTAAAGAGTGAAGGCATCTCATCCTGAAAGGCTTCACTGTCCCTTCCTAGACACGTGCACACATACGTCACATACGTAACACACAGGTGGACCCACACACAACCCGACACCTTTGCTTGGCAGGATGCTACTTCCTTTTATCAGTGACCTCCCCTCCAGAAGGCCCTGGCAGTGTTCACGCTCATGCCTCCAACTGATCTCCTGGCAATCTAATCCTGTGCAAATGTATACATTAGCAATCATATTACTTTACCGGTGAGCCTGAGAGAGAAGCATAATGTGCCCGGGGCTTCTAGGACCCGCCCGTATGCACTTACCACAGCGGAATGCACAGGCGTTTATTGGCATGCAGGTCAGGGTTCAAGTGTAAACAGTTTTCATTCCCACCACCTCTGGAGCTCTCAGGGAGCCAGACACAGGACTCACCATATCTATGATGGATTTGGCTGCTTTGTCTGTGTTTTTATGACATTATCTTTTCAAAACATTATAGTACAGTGTGATCTTGTTCTTGGCTTCTTCCTCTGAAGGAGAGAGTGGTATAGAATGTGGTTCAGGTGAACTTTTTACTGATTAATTTGAAGACATAACAATCATAGAGTAAGAATGATGGTTTTTTTTGTTGTTGTTGCTGCTGCTGTTGAAATAATCAGAGTAATCTAAATACCGCGGGATTGAAAGAGAATAACATTTTCTAGAAAGGTAGTCTTGCTTTTGACTTGAGCTTAAATTCCCCAGTCAGCTCCTCTAGCCTTAAAGATGGTAACTTTGCCAGTAGATTAAGTGGCACATGGTCAGATAATTTTGGGGCCTCATGCTCATCATCTGTAAAATGGGAACTGTTATGCTTGGCTTACCAAGGGGCTTTTAAAAGGCCCAGGAGACTGATTTTGTTTATATTTAATCTCTAGGTCTGATGATCAAGGAGAGCAATGCCCCTGTGATGAACTGTGTCAGGCTAGGGCAGAACAAGACATGGTCTTCTTGTTCTAATTTCTGCTCGTGGTCTTGTTGTCTTCAGCATAACGACAAAGCGTTGCTTTAGAGACTTTCTGCTCTGATTTGGTTTGGGTCTATTAGTCTTCTTAGGATAGAGAAGAGATTCGAACCTAGACAGGTAGAACTTTATTTTATTAGCTCTTGGTTGAATCTAATATGTGGCCTTCCCAGTGCCTGTCCCTGTCACAGCCACTCTGCTTCAGAGACTTCTGGGAAGAAGTACAAGAACTTGAAGGCTACGAAACCAGCCCACGATGTCACACGCATGCCACATGGCACTGCGATGACTGGTAGGAAGCTTGCTTCATTTGTGCTTAGAGGAGTAGGGCCTGCGTAAAGGGAAGCCTGAGGGGATAGATATTTGAAGATGATGCAGAAAGTAATTATTTGGCAAATGAAAATCTGTCTAGCCAACCCAGGTCACTAGAAAGACTGTCAACTAACCCATGACATGCTCAGAAAAGAGTGCCTAGGAGGGACGTCATCCCCAGTCTATACAGTGATGAGAACCAGTGGCCTTTGTCTTTGTGGCAGGAATATATTGAAACTCCTCATACAAATATGGCTGGAGCTCATCATTTAACATGGAGCAAAGTGAGAAGAATGACTCCAGATCTGGCCTGAACACAGGAAGGGGATGAGTGGAACATGCGAAAGCAGGGCTGCCTTCACACAGGACAGCTTCTCTCCAGGCAGTAGCAGCCCCACCCAGCACTTCACCAGGCCTTCTCTCGGCCCAACACTTATTCCGTAGCCTGTTCTCCATGCCTACTGTCACCTCCAACATCCAGGTCTCTGTTGTCAAGCAAGGCTAGAGAATGCTGGCAGCCTCAGGATAGGAGTGGAAAGCGCGTGCCTCTAGACACCCAACTCGACCCCTAAATTCCGTGCCCCAGGATGCTTTCACATTCGAAGTACAAATGGGGGTACCCCATTTCCCCCAGCAGCAGTTTTCTCCTGAGACTGGCAGTGGCCTTGGTTGTGTCACCGTTGTTACATTTGATTGCCTCTTTCTCCTCTTCCCACTGGGGCAGAACAGACTCCTTGGCAGCAGTTCAGCCTCCTGGCACCTTCCTTCCACTTCTTTCCCTATGGTAGTGGTACTGTATTATTATTATTGTTATTATTATTAATTTTTGGTTGCCTTTTCTCACACCTACCTTCACCTCTTTCCTTCTCTTTATTTTTCTGCCCAGAAAAACCTGACTTCGATACCAAAAAAAGATAAAACTACAGAAACTCAAATTTAAAAAAAAAACTTAAGAAAAAAAAGTAAAAAAAAAAAAAACTCAACAATTCTTTCAGCTTTATTAACATTTTCCATCGTTTCTTGCGACTTGTGTCTTGTTCTTTGTAGTATTGATGACGAACATTTGATAATGAATGTTCTTGTATATTCAGATAAAGAAAAAAAACCAAAAATGCGGTCTGGATTTAATAGTGTTTATAATAAAAATTTTAAAAATGATCCTCATAGCACGCAAAACAGGAAGGGGAAGTTCCCCTTCTTTCTGTGACAATACACATCATTCCTGCATTAGTTTTTAACACCAAACTACCTATGTTCCTCATTTCCCCCATTTTTCTTTTTATTTTCTTGCATTTGTGAATTAGTTCAAGAATGCTAGAAAAGTGTCAAGTTGTGTACATCCATTTCTTCTTTCACAATGTTTAAAAGTGACCGTAATTCATTTTGTAAACTAAAAAAAAAAAAAGAAAAAAAAAGAAAAAAAATAAGGTTGGAATAGTGACATAATAGGTATAACCTAACTCATTATGTTTATTAATTTTGAGACCCAGAAATAAATTCTTTTTCCTTTCTTTATTCCTGCTCTTAAAAATACAAAAAAAAATAGTTTTGTTTCATGTTATTTTGGTTTTGTTTATTTGAGGGGGGGTGCTTTTCTTTCACTGTCCGGGTTGTGGGTCTTTGCTGGTTTTATTCCTTAAGTATGTACACAAGGTGATGTGACGAGGGGCCGCTGTAGGGGAGGCTGCTTCGTGCTCTGCTTTGCTTCAGCCGATGTCAGAAACAGTGGTAAATCCCAGGGCCACATGCCCTTGCTTTCTTGCATGCCCAGGATGTGTGGCACCCTGTAGTCCCCAAGATAATGAGACACAGACTTGCTTCTCTCAAAACTCACAGAGTCTGTCCAGGGAAATTCTTAAACCAGAAGGAAAGACGTTTTGCCTTTGTTGATTCTGAGTGTCTTTCTTTCCTCTGAATGGCTTTCTTTCTCCTTGATTAACGTCAATTGTCCAGGGGAATACTTCCTACAAGACAGGATTTTTCTCCTGGCAGCACTTCACCGGAGGTACTGCCATGGTGGGTACCATTACCAAGTAGTGTAGAGCCAGGAAGCAGACCCCAGGCTCAGGATCCACATTCGCCAATTCTGGGTAGAGAGTTGGTGAGTGGTAAGTCGGAGTCCAGACTGCAGATTGAATGCTAAAATGCTGGTTTCTGAGTCACTGATGGTGGCCCCGTAACTAACCTCCGATTAGACTGATGTCTGTTTAAACTGCAAAGCAGGCTTCCTCAGAAATTTAGTATTAGTTCTAGGGAAAAAGAAAGCCACGTTGTTGGACAGAAGGTCAGTTTTGGACATCACTCCTTCAAACATTCAGATGATCAGAAAGCAGACAGAATTCCAGCCAGATACATGAAGAAGAAAAGAACCCCTCCGAGTCGTGGAGCTGTGCTGTAGGCAGCTGTGTTGTTTCTGCCCTGAGAAAGGCAACCTCTTCACATCACCTTTGTGGTTTCCAGGCCAGCTCAAAGCTTTCTGGAAACCCCTATTTTTTTTTTTGTAAACTTTTTTTCCCCTCTTGTTAAAATAAATAAAACATTGAATGTTCCCCCTCTTTCTCTCTATGACTTCTTCCCTTTGTGGGTTTCATTTTGAAGTGTTTCCCTTTGGTTGTTGATTTTATCGCCTACCCCCTCCGCCTCATTATTGAGAGTATAAACCTGCAAAGCTCTGCTCTACTTTGGTTCCAAAAGCTTAAGCTTTTCCGCTTCTGCGAGAGCACAGGCTTCTTTCCCCTTTGATTCCAGCTGAACTTTTGTGTTCTCTAATGATACTAACACGATGTAGGTTTTACAGTCTCCTAATTTGTACTGGTAATGCAGATTCCAAATAAATAGTTTCTTTTGTTGCAAAATATATATACATACACTTGTATTTTGTGTAGATTTCTTCTTCTGTGTTGGCAACTTCGCTTCCCACATGGGCCTGGGTTACTGTAGCTTGTGCTCTAAATAGTTGCCCTAGTCTAGACCATCAGCTTTACAAAGTGAGGGAGGGAAAGGAGGGAGAAACGGAGGGAGGGAGCAATGGAGAGAGGGAGGGAGGGAAGAAGCCATAATAAAATCAACTCTACTGAAGGACAGAGTAACTCATCTGTTTTCTAAGTAGTGACTATTTGCCCAATGGGCTATCTTTGCCTTCTCTGGAAAGGTCTGGTCGTAAGGGAAATTGCATTTCTCAAGAGATGTTTCAAGGGAAAGAATCTAGATTATAAGTAATACTTCTGGACCCTCCAAAGTATTCTAGATGTCACTCCAGGAAATCTGCTCACCTGCAATTGGTTATGTCTCCGGTCCCATTTGAAGCATTCAGCCTGATAGTTTGTATCCACTGGGACCCTGGCTAGGTTACCATGTGCCAGTCAGTATTTGATGTGTTTTATCATCCACACTGTAAGTCCATGCTTCTGCCTCCAACATCATGTTTCTATCTTTGGAGTGGGAAAGATCTAATTACCTGACTTGACTGACAGTTCGTCCCTCCGAAAGCACCCTGCTGAACAAACATTACATTCCCATTTCCATGCTCCAAGGCCTCTATTTTCAAGGTCCCAAAGGAGAACAGGTGAAAGCTGAGGTAGCAACCACATACCCACCCCCATTCCAATCATGATTCCAATTAACAAAGACTAGACCAGCAGAGAAGCAGTTGGAATTGTATTTTCTTTTTTTTTTTTCCAATTGAACAAGCTGAGTGTCAATGACCTTGAAAGAATAAAGCTAGCCATTAGTGATTTTGGAAACTTTACCAGAAGCCACACCAAGCTTCAGGCACTTCCTTCAAATTTCAGCATAGAAACCCATTGACAGGTGAAAGGCACAAACGGATTAAGTTATTCTCCAATTATTTGGAAATGTGTGGGCCTTATCTACCAACATGGCACATTCATTAGAATTCACTGGGGTCATACAAAACTACTGGAAAGACTAAACCAGAAGTGTGCAATGCCTTACATACAAATCAAATAGCTTTCCTGCTATTTAATAATTTGAAGACATGTTCTGGTCAAAGGCCCTCCTCCCAATATGGTGACCAGCTCCTTTGTGGCTCATCAACTACATGTGTGTCATCTTCCACACTTAGCCAGCCGGTGGAAGGGACATGAAGAAGGCTTACCCATTTCTTGAAAACCTTGACCGAGAGTTGTATTTGTATTTCCAAATGTCAGGTCTAAGGATAATAGTGGGAGCCTGGAAAACTATTCCCTAGCTAGGCAGCCACTTCCTGGCAGTAATTCTACATGATAACTTTCTGAATGACTGGCCGGGTGACCGAGAGTGAAAACAAAAGACAAGCTTGCGTGTCGGTGTCACTGAGTGGACACACTCCAAGTGAAAGTACTGTTAGCTGCCGTTCTGGACATGGCTACATTACACCTCAGTGGGAAAGGGTTGAGAAAGGGGCAACTCATATGGAGAGATATCCAACCCAGTATTGCCTTCTCAAGGGAGAAGAAATAGAAGTCCCCTTTTTATGGAAATGTGTGAATGGAAACGAGGAGGATAAACTGTTCTTGAATATCTTCTCATTTGTTTCTAAACTTGGTCCTTACCACATAATTTGTGATCAGTAGGAAGAGGGAGCTACTGAGAGCAACAACAGCCTTGTCCCACCTTCACAAAGCCACACTTTTGTGTTCATATCGATGCCTCAAAGAATCATGGCTGGTGGTCAGAAGCCAACTTAAAAGAATGTAGTCTATGCCCTAATTAATTCATGCTGTAACAAAGCATCTTCCATACTATAATTTATAAACAATGAAATCAAATAGAATTAACAATGAAATCATATTGCTCATTGTTCTGAAAGAGCAAGCTTGGAAGTCTCATGTGGTTTGCTTATGGACAGTGCCTGTCTTGGATTCCCCAGGTCTCTTCTATAAAAACAACAGTATCATTTTAAATTTTCTCCCCTCTTGACTGAACCTCTCCTCAAAGCCCTCACCTCGTATGGAAGCCTGGAGTCCAACATAGCATCCAGAGTGGGCATCACTTAGACCATAACCAATCTAAATTGTGAGATCAAATCTGCTCGCTCACAATCCATACATTCCTACATAGCCTTGAAAATTTCTACCAATTTCCACTTTGGAAAATCAAATGCAGAAAATATCGTATTATATCTGTTTGGTGGCGAAGGTATAGCCTGCCTTCCACATTCGAGCCGTTTTCTGAGAAATGGCACAAGAACTCCATTCTATGGAGTTGCCCACTGGGTGAACTCAAGAAGTTTGTGCCTGTGTTTCTCCTCTGAGGAACTATCGGGAAGGGAAGAAGGAGGCTGTGTAGCAAGAGCTTCTCCGTTATTCCTGCAAAGAAACTAAGGTGTGACCATCAAGATGAAAATGCAGCAGGGACCACTGTGCCTAGCCCGTGGTAGTGGGTGGCTTCCCGCCTCAGATAGACTTCCTGACTCCAGCATTGGGTGGGAGGAGGATGAAGGAAGAGAAGTCAGAAAACCCTGGGACAGCAGTACCACAGCCCAGGGCCACATGCTTTGGAGAACCATCGTCTTTGTCTTCCTGGGTCCCAGGCAAGGCGTAATTCCGATGGCTTTGGGTAGACCAGGTAGCCGAATCGTTAATGTTTTGGGTTTTACTGTGCCCTAAGCCAAAGTCACTCCCCCACCCCTCACTATCCAGACAAATTTCTAATCTAGCTCAGCAGTTATCAACATGCATTCCTTCATAACATAAAAGGCCCCAAGCGCTGGTATGTATTCAAATATGAATCTTTCATTAATAAGTACCCAGAGAGAAATTAAAGTTCAAAATAAAATCTTCCTCCTCTTATAAATTAAAATCTGAAAGGATGTTAATCTACAGCTCATCGTCTCTGCCTTCCTGCTGTGCTCATTATGTCTAAGTGCACTCACAGCCTCCACTGCCACAAGTGGGGTCTAGAGCCTTCACCTTAATGAGGCAGTAGGGGCCTCACCTGCTGGAATGAGACAGCTGTCCTGGTCCCTCCAAAGCTCAGTTCATCTAACATCGAATCTCTCTAGTATTCCACTTTTTTTTTTCCTAGAGAACAACTTGCAAAACATATGAACATATGAGCTGTATCCTTTGACCAGCTTTATCCACAACACCGAGAAAACACCAGTAGCAAAACAAAGTAGCCAGGACCCAGTAGAGTGTCGTGTGATGACTGGTGATGAATGACTTTAGCAGAGCTTTGACAATTTGGTGAGAAATCAAGGGAACTAGAGAGTACACAGGAAAGGTAAGAGTTAAAATATTTAATCTTGCAGTAGCAGTTGTTGGGTAACGACTGTCATGTTGAGAAAAAGCCACCAATAAGAGGTTAATCTCACTCTGCTTCCTATGTCCTCAGGGAAACAGCCCAACCTATGCATGTTGCCTCCTCTCTCCAAGAATGACCTTTGAAATATTCATGGCTTTGTGCAAGTTTCAGAAATGGAAAAGTGGGTCCGCTCTAGTCCACAGGCTGACTTGAGGCTCCCTTCCTCCCCAGACATTCATATACATATATAAAATTTCATCTCATTTCCATCTCCCGTTAAGCGCTGCACGCACACCCAATCTCAGGTCCTTATACCGCTGTGATTTCTGCTTCTTCCCTGGCTGCGAGGTCTAGCCTATGACCCTTCTGCCATTCCCCCTGTCTCAGGCAGAATCAGCTGCCCGTTGCTGAGCCCAAGCTCTGAAGACACTGCAGGACCCCACCTTCCTTCAGCTCTGTGGGCCTAAGCTTGAGTGACAGGGGCTGCCCCATATTTACAGAAACTGTTCTGACCTTTGCTCCTAATGATTCCCCCCTTGTCTTCCCCAACTCCTTTGAAGCAAGCTGGAGATGTTTAAAATACTCTGGCTCCCTTCTTTCTCATTTCCTTCTCTTGTGTCTCTTGTGTAGAGGTCGTTCTCTTTGCTCTTGGACCAATACATTTGTTTCCCTGCCATATTTTCCTAAACTTTATTTTAAATCTCCCTGCCCAAATTCTGTCTCTGTCCCAGGTTTCCATTGTATCAAACGAGTCTTGCACAGCTCTGATTCCTCATACTCCACAATGCTGTCAGTAACGCCCCCAGACTCAGCCACTTGTACCCCAGCAGGCCTCTCCGACGTCACTTCTTCTCCATCAGGATCCCTCCAAAGGACCCATCTTCTGGTTTACACCTTTAGAACACATGGCTCATCCATTTCCCTTCACACAGAGACAGTGATAATAGAGTTCACTAGTAACCTTAAGTGTTTCACTCTGCTTTTCCTCAGTTACCCCTCTCCAGTGTGCCCACATTTTCTGGTAGCACCCAGGGCTCCTTCCCAAGTCTCTCATGCAAACATCTTTTACTGTACTCCTCATCAACTCCCTATCTGTTGCTGTGGTGCATTCTGGATTCCTTCCTGTGCAGTTTCCATGGTGTTTTGCTCATTGAGCACCTAACATCCGCATCAGACTAACCCCAGTGTCCACTACTGTTACCTGGCTCCTTCCTGACATGGCTTCTGAACCCAAATGAGAGCTTTTCCATGCCAACCATTTCTCCAGCATCATGAAGGCATCTTAAAACCCATGCCAAAATTGACAGTAGTTATTCGGACTAGGGTTAGATCTCAATGGGGCTCAGTCTCACAGACTACCCCTGTATCAGGTTTTGGGTGCACCTGTCAAGTCTGATCAGAGCTGTAAATAGGTTACAATCCCCTCTTGAAGTTGGATAATTTGCTAAAACAACTATAGGACTCAGGTAGCTACTCCATTTCTGTGTCCTCATTTGCTATGAAAGATATAAACGGACAACCAGATAAAGAGGTACATAGGGTAAATGGATGGGCCCTGAGAGCAGAAGATTCTGTTCCCAAAGAGTTAGTGTGCACTTTCCCTCTGCATGGATATGTTCACCAGCTCAGTCCCAATTATTTAGGGCTTTTTGAGGTTTTGTTACATAGGCATGAGGGACTAGATCGCAGACCACTGGTGGTTAATGCAAAGGTTGAAGGTACAAGGCTAAAAGTGCCAAGCTTATAGTCAGCCTGGGTCTTTTCTGACCAGCTCTATTCTAAAAGTGCCTAGCAGGCTGTTGATAGTTCCCTCCTTAGAACAAAACACTGTCCTGTCATTCACCACTCAGGCAATCGCTCAGGAAATTCAGTTGCCCTAAATGAAGACCTTGTACACGTGGAGCACCTCTAACCTGAAGATCCGGAATCCAGTGTACCCCAAGGTATAGGAACTGTGAGCACCAACATGATACCACAGTGCAAAACTCTACACCTGGCTAAAAAATATATAGCGCTAAAAAAATATATAGAATTATTTATAGGCTAGGAGTATATGGTATATCTAATACATAAATAAATGATGTGTAGGGTTTGATCTCCTTCCCAATGTATGTCATTATATCTAAATAAAGTATTTCAAAATCTGAAAAACTATAAGGTACAAAAATACGGCTGATCCTGAGCATATCAGACAAGGGATACTCAGCCTGTTTGTGTTTCCCATTTTATCACTAGGGTATATAGCCTTTGATGGATTGTTTAATCTCTCTGTGTCTCCATTGCCTTCGCAATGAGATATCGTTAAAATCGGTAGCTACCTCATAGGACTCCTGGAAGGATTAAATGAGTTAATACATGAAAAGCACTCAGAGCAACACCTATCAAACAGTAAAGGTGACAAATGTGTTCCTTATTAGTGTCATTCCTCCAATATATTTCACCGGCACATTGTCATCCTTGAACTATTACCAATTAGAATAGCCTCCTCGTTCCAGCTTCCATTGTAAAGAAATATTAGCTATGATTATCGCCTCTCCCTCTTCCCTTCCTCCTCACGTTCCTTCTGTTCCTCCTCCCCCTTCCTCCTCTGCCCTCCTCTTTCTCCTTCTGTTTTTTTTTTTCAATTCTTCTAGCCTGATGGCTAATAGATCCCCAACCTGTCATCTCTCTGGAGGCTTGGCACATCTTGCCTCATTTCTCCTTGACTTTCCCACAGCTTCTATTTTGATCACAAAATTACAAATTAAAAAATTATTTATCTCATTTCCTCTTGAAAATCCTGGTGAATTCTTAGGGGCAGGGAAGACCAAGTGTGTATTGAAATGCCCTTGGTCGTGGTCTCTTGTCATGACAATAGAAAAGTAATGAGGATGGGAGCTGTGGTCAGATAATGAATGCTGGTTGGTAGGGAAGACCTGAGCTGAACATTGACTCTTTCTGGGGAGGTGGCCCTGTAGGCCGTGGGGAAGTGGGAACAGAGCAGTGATAGTATGATGTGACTCACATTTCAGAATATGACTTTAGCAACTGCTGTACCTAGGCCATAGGCAAGCAAGTTTGTAAATAAAGAGCCACTGAGGAGGTGATGACAGGATTTGGGGTCAGAGATGATGTGGCATGGCCCCAGAAAAATCCTGATACCATAACATGTACATTGCAGGAGCTTGGGAGCTGACTCAGCTGAGCAAGCATGTGATATATGAACTTGATCTAGGAAGCTACATTTAAAAAGCCATAGTGGGGACTAGTCCCCATTCTGGGAAGTGGAGACAGGTGAGTCCCTGGCATTTACTGGACATCCTGCCCAACTGGCTTGATGAGACTCAGGCCAATGAAAGACTGTTTCAAAAAACACGGTAGACAGTTTCTGAGAAATAACACCCAAGGTTGACCAGTGACTTCACACATATGTGCGCGCGCGCACACACACAGAGCACTTTACTTTGATGGGGGAAATGTACAGGTTCCTTCAGCCCAGAAGGAGGATCTCCTTGTATGGCCTCCTCCACGGATATCCCTGCTCAATGTAGCAGATGAGCCCCAGGACCCAGAAGCCCCAAAAGTGCTCCGCTGATCCCATTCTTATAACGCTCATGGGTTTCGTTGGAGCTGTTTACTATCTGCCTCCCTTGTGAATCGAGATCATTTTGCTTATCCTCAGTGGAAACGAAGAGGTAGATGAGACTTTATCCCAATTACAGCCTCAAATGGGATGGGACTGCACGAGGAGCCCCCACACTCACTGCAGTGAGTTCATGGTTGTCAAATGAATAAATAAGGAAAGAAATAGCAGAAGCCAAACCACCATGGGCTGGAGCTGCAGTATTCTTATTGGCAATGCTGGTATGCTATGTGACTTCACCCAACTCCCTACAAGTCCCCAACGCTAGACTCGGGCAGCACTATAGCCCATAGATAGCACAGTGCTGAGAGGTAAGGGTCATGCCGAAGCATTAGAGGCACAATTGTGGGATATTCCAGGAAGCAGCCAGTCCAGGATTATCCCAGGTTGCTCTAGGCATGTTCTCTTTTTTCCTGCAGTTATAGTTGTTGATGCAAAGCTATCTCCCTGGTGTCTCTGGGTGACATTTGTTACTTAGCTTCCCTGTCCTTAAATAGAACTCCTGTCCTTTTCGCTGGATTGCTCCTCCTTTGCTAATGCTCTCTCTCCCTCCAAGTCCCAGGAAGAGCACTTGACATTTGTTAGTGGTGCAAGAGCATCATTTGCTGCATGTGAATGGAAAACTAAGTTTCCCCAAAGGCTGGAGATGAGCGATGACCTCAGAGCTCCTCACCCTTCCAGCACAGCAGCAAGCCCCAGCCATGCTGGGTCCTAGAGGAGAGCTGCCCCATCCTTGCTACACTCTACCTGGAGACCTGTTTCAGTCATCACCGTGAATATCTCAAAGATCAAAGGTTATGGGTGACAGAATAGGGTGAGGGGAGCTTCATAGACCCCTGTGGAGCTGTAACATTTCACCAACCACCAAACTTTTCCTGATGCCTCAGTTGGATGTGCTCAGTGAAGAAGGCTGGGTCTGGGAAGACAGCTCCATTGGTACCGTGCTTGCCATAAGGGCTCCAGGAGTTCTATAAAAAGCAACGGTGCACACTTGTAATCTCAATACTGGGGAAGTAGAGACAGGCAGATCCCCTGGGACTTACTAGCCATCCAGCCTAATTCCAGGCCAGGGAGAGACCCTGTCTCAAAACACAGATAAAGGACAGCCTGAAGAATGACACGGGATGTTGACCTATGGCCTCCATGCCTGTGAATGCACACCCACAAACTCATGTCCACATGTCCACACATAGACACATATGCATACACACACACATGCACACACACACACACACACACACACACACACACACTTCCCAGTCCTTCCAACATCTATGTAACATCTACCTGCTATTCATAGGATAGGTAAGGTTGATCTGGTCCTAACAGAACTTATAATAAAGATTACTGAGTTAGTCAATAGGGTCAGCAATGTCTTCTTAAGTAACTACCTCAGAAGCTCAAGTTATTCAATTAACTGAGTATGTAATAGTGGATAACAAAGAAAAGGCTAAGCTGAGAACCACTGGGGGCAAGAGAAACTAGGAGTAGAAACTGCTGGCCAGTAATGTCAAAAGACAGTCTTCAGAGAGGTCACAGGTCAGAGAGTCAAAGTGGGGAGGGGGGCTTGATGCTATTTCCCCACCCTTTCTCTACGTGATGGGTGCACCTGCCCTCAGCACAGCTCACCCGTCACATCTGCAGGCTTCCACCCTGCCGCCGCTCCCTGAGAGTGCTGGCCCACAGCACCACTGGCTTTTCCCACCTGTGTGTTAAACACCTGTGAACAAGGATCAAAAGTATTTGTAAATGGTTATATATTGAACAGACACAGACCTTTTGGCCTGTATACCCTTAAAAAAAACAACCTAATAACAACCAAACTGGGAATGGAGAGATGACTCCAAGGTTAAGTGAGTACCGCTATTTCAGGAGTTCCCAGCAACCCCATGAGGCGGCTCACAGTCGCCTAGAGTTACAGCTCCGATGCCTCTGACCTCCAACAGACACCTGCATGCATGTACCCCCCCCCCACACACACACAAAAAGACAGACAGACAACACACACACACATACACACACAATTAAAAATAATTTTAAAAAATGACCATCAGTTAAGCAGCTTTTACATTGTAGTAAATGCTATAAGTTATCCAGAAATGATGGAAAGTACAGTAAGACATATGCAGGTCACATGAGAATACTATACCATTGTTTTCCAACATAGTCCTGGATTTGGTGTCTGCTTGGGTCCTAGAACCAACTCCTGTTAGATCCCAACAGGCTGTGACTCCCTATGAGTCATGCAGATCCTGACCTATAAGGGCTCATTTATTCATTTGCTTATTGATTAGTGACATTGTACCTGAAATTAGGGATAGCAAAAGGAGGGCACTTTCTCTACCCTTAAAAGAGGCTAGTCTGCTAAGATACAGAAATAGAAACCTGAGCCCCCATATTGAGAAGTGACAGTGGGACCTTGGGTTCATTTGCCACGGGGAGGAGCGACTTGATCCTGGTTAGCAACCGCGGGGTCAGGGAGAACTCAGAAGAGGAAGGGAGTGTGGGCGGATGGGTCCATTTAGAACCTGTTGTTCCCCGTGGTTAGCACCAGGACCTGTTGTTTCCCAAGGCCCTCAGCTCCTGGTCCCTAGCCCTTCAGCCTCCAGTGGCAGTCAGTGTAAATCTTTCTCGGAGAGTTGTTTCCCCTTGTGGTCATACAGTAACAGCCTACTAAACCTGCCGATGGGGTGAATTACGAGCCGGTCCCTGGAGCCCCAGCCTCTCTTGCCCACAGAATGAATTGTGGAGCTCCGGGCTGCTGGGCTTTTTATTTATTTATTTGTTTGCTTTAGCATATTTTAATCTGGTCATTAAATTGCAATCTGCCACCCATCCCCAACTCGAGCTGTCTTCAGATGGAACAGATTTTTCACAGGTAATGATACCTATAAACTTCAGGGATGGCAGGCATCAGAGCAAACTGGAAGCGGGGGGAAATGAGAGGTTATGGAGACCCATCCCACCTAGCCCAACTTCGGCTATCCTGTTCCTGCTCCCACTGATTCCCTGCCTTTCACAGCACAGCTAGAGCGACCAGTGGTTCCTGAATAGCACCTGTGACCAGGCACAGCCTGGAAACCTGTGGAGGGAGGCAGAGGTGAGCCTCCACACCTTGTCCTTGCATGCATGAGATCACGCTGCTCCACGTTGTGCCAGACAGTAAAGATGTCACCCGACCCGCCTTTATGGTATCGCACAGGGAGAGGCTTGCACTGATAAATCAAAGGCAAAGAGGATGCCAGATGGTGCCATAGTGATTGTATTCTCGAGGTCATCCTTCTCATCTGCAGTCGCTCTGTACTGGGGGGATTGCCATCTGACAACAGGGCCACCAACCTACAGAGGTGACACTTGTCACAGTTAGAACATTGGTACCACAGATGTGTCTAGCATTTCAAAAGTCGTACTGACATATTCCCCTGGAGTCTCACAAGCATTGTGTGAACGCAAAGGGGCAGGTGTCACAACTCCCTCTCTGCAAGAAATAAAACCCAGACACAGGGACTATAGAGCAAATTGCAAAAGAGAGTGTCCAGCTCATAAAAGTGTGCAACACCTGCATTTGGAGTCAGAGAGTCAGTTCATGTTACCCTAAAGCAGCCCAAATGCTCATTTCAAGGTTGGCTTATGAATCTCATCCAGGTCTTGGGAGCTTGAAGCTCCCACAGAGCAAGCAACATCAGAAACCTGTTGCCTCCTAATTAACCCACGTGCATCTCAGAGGTCCTGGCACTCAATGGTGCTTTCCAGGTGCAACTGTTTAGCAAGGCAGGAGAAGATGTGTTTACGTCAGTGCGCTTAGCATTAACTGGGCAGAGTGTTAGGGTTTTCCACTTGTCCACTTCTTTAGTTTTCTCAACAGCTTTAAGTAGCTGCTGTGGTTCCTCTCATTGCAAAGGGAAACACTGAAGCCCGGGGAGGTTAAGCAACCTTCTAGAAGGCACAAAGTAAGATAGCAGAGAAGCTGAGGGTCTGGTTTCAGTGTTCACGCTGCTAACGGTTGAGGCATATGAGCTCTTCCTGGGCATACAGGTTCCTACTCATGGCCAGAACCCAAGCACAGCTGCATCAGCAAAGGCATTCCTGTTGGGAATGAGACTGGGAGCTGAGGAAGGTTAAGGAGAAAAGACATGGGAACAGTCATCTTCCTACACTAAAGAGTAGGGGGCTTTGCAAAAGATAAACTTTTAAAAACAGTGTTCCCCGTTGCCATCTGTAGCTTCAGGACACAGACACAAGGCACAGAGTTCAATCTGGAGGTCAAACGGGGGACTCCAAGGTTCTAGCTCTTGTAGCAGCCACCCAATCATGGCCTTCAAACAGTTGTACTGCGTTTAAAAAACAAATCCATTAACACCAAACTGATGTTTGTCCTCACTGCTGTATATGGTTTGGTAACAGGGGTCATCACAGTGTAATTTAGAAGCTGGGTTTGCATGAATCAGATGCCTAGGCAACCTAAGATTGCTCTTCAGTCTCTGTCAGTTGAGGATGACAAAAATCCACCATCCCTTCTCCCTGTGACCAAGCACAGAGTCATCGACAGCATGGTAAGTGTCACCAGATGTCAGAATACTCTGATGACATGGCACAGCAACAGACAGGCTGGCGTGTGTCACAGCCATTGTGCCAAGAAGTCACCTCAGGATGACATCACTATTCAACATCCTTGCCGAGATTCGGAGGTGCCCAGACATAGCATTCTGATCTGGGCCCTGTGACCCTTGACCTTTTGTTATTCTCAGAGTCATGTGTTCTGTCGCCCATCGGGTTTCAGTCATGAACATCAAAGGATTCTGACAGTAACCTACGTGCCCATCACAATCCCTGAGGGGGGATTTACTGCTAGTTTTATAGTTTGTACCCATACCGTTCCCAAATTAAGTAAAATGACCTCTAAGTTTGAGGTCCTAGGAGCTAGTGTGTGTGTGTGTGTGTGTGTGTGTGTGTGTGTGTGTGTGTGTGTGTGTATTCATATTTATGCTTTTTTATTTGTTTGGTTTGGGGTGTGTGTATTGTATGTATGTATGTGTGTGAGTGTGTGTGTATGTTTTGAAACAGACTCTGATTCTTTAATCCAGACTGGCCTTAAATTCATGACATTCCTCTTGCTGCAACCCAGGAGCTAGGATTATTGATGTGAGTTACCTATGCCCAGCCTTTTTTTTTTTTTTTTTTGCGATGAGATGGGGGTTAGGATCTTACTATGTTAAGCTAGCCCTGAACTTGCTGTTTAGCCCAGTCTGACCTCAAACTTCTGCTTCTCTTACCAAGGACAAACTTTAAATAAATGGAATTTCAACAAATAAATAAATTATATGGCATCTGAGATTCAAAAGTGATGCCAACTTTCCTTTGGCCCATCCATATACTTTACAAGCTGGACATAGGTCTCTCTAACATCTAATTTGTAGGATCGGTCTTCTGATACAATGACTAATGACATCGTTTTGCAAAAGAGAAAGTCATGTATTAAATAGCAACAAGGGCTTCCGAGAAACCCCATTGGGTGCCTGGAATGAAGGGAAAGAGAACAGCACTAGAAAAGGTTCCCAGTGCAACTGGGAAACTCGAGACTTAGAACGATGAGCTTGGTGCCTGGAGATCCTCAGCTTTCATAGCTCCACTCTGCTGTGTAGGAACTGAGAAGTCTTGAGCAACCTATCCAACTTCCCAGTGCCTTCTGAGACGTTGCCCCATCAGTAAAGCAGAGCCCTCTTGGGTACCAGGGACTACTATGTGCAAAGGACCCTGCCCAGGCCTGACACAGCAGACGGTTCATTCACTGGATCCTCTTCTATGCTTCTCAAAGTCTTATATTTGACTCCAAACCCAGGGCAGGCTTTAAACTGGGCTGCGCAGAGGACAGCTCAGATGCCATGCAGGAAAAGAAAGCACCCTTCCCAGTAACAGAGTACATTAAACTGTTGAGAAGAAAAAAACACCACGCAGGGTCAAAAAATTCACACACAGGCGCCCAAGGCCAATGGCCCGGAATAGATGCACCCAGCCTATAAGACTGAGTGTCCCATCTCCATTGATGGCCTGGAAGACTTGTCTCTCCACACCATCCCTACCAGCTACACGTTTGGGAAATAGTTGCAGAAAGAATATTAAACAAACCCCAGAATCAACAGATACCCAGGAAGGAGAGGAAGGGGGGAAGGAGAAATAAGTCAGTGACTGCTCGCCAACTGCTTCCTATGCCCTGTGGATTTCTTGTCAATGATTATTCAATCTCAGGCCTGACCTTTCTACTCTAAATAACACTGCAATATCAGCGCAGCCCAGCCCGCAGCTTTTGCAGGAAATTAACTGTATCTGGTTCTCACAGGAGACCCAAGAAATCCCCCCAGTCACTAAACCCAGACTGGCTTACAGACAAAAAGAACCAGCATTATCTTCTTCTCATACATTCCTCCTAATGCCCGTCTAAATATCACGGGGCTCCCAGCTGTTTAATTCTAATAAATGCTCATCTATTCTCAAAACAGACAAATGTTAGGTCTCAGGTGGGTCTCGAGCGTTTTGTGTGGTAGGAAGAGAAAACGGGAAGAGAAAATGGGGCAAGAGAAAGAATAGGACAGCTTCTAGCCAAATGGTGGAGATTTCCAGACAGGTACATTCCTAGCCTGAGAAGATGGTTCCTGGCAGAGCCCGAGTCTAAGGTGACTTTGAAATGGCCGTATTTATAGCCAGTGTCCATGTTGAGATGCCCTTTGTTCCTTTGGTGCAGTCTTGGTTTCTGAGCAGCCATAAGTGGCAGCAGAATAGTGAAGGCTCCTGACCCAGCTGGTGTTGCATCTTGCCAGGGGGCCAGAGAGGTGTGGGAGGGGCTGCAGAAGCAGGCTTCACGGTGAAGTGGTAGGGTTCTGTCGGCTTCCCCACTCTGAGATCGAATCTGTGCCTGAGTTCAGATGGTTGCATCAGTCACAATAGGCCTACAAGAGAGGAAAAGAGGAGAGAAGAGACCAAGATTTCCATGGGATCCTGGTTGATTTGCAATCAATAGTGTTTAATCCAAGGAGAAGGAAGACCTAGCATTCTGAGGGTGGAGAGTGCCTGGATCGGGATCTATGATGTGAAGAAATTCTCTCTGCTTGGTCCTTTTGGTCACCCATGAGTCCTAGCTAGCTTTAAACATACATCATGGTGTGGACTGAAAAGGAGACACTCTTCCATGCCCCCAGACACTTGCTCGTAATCTGTGAACCTGGCAACCATGTCCAGGTAACAGCCAGCTGCTGGGGAACAAGATGCTCTCCTCAGGAGGCAGGTGTGGGTTCCTATTCAGATAGTTCGATCCCTCTAAGGACCACCTATGACACTGACTCAGAGGCCTGTAGGCAGCAAGCTGTTACACATTTAAAGCGGCTGTAGATCTCAGTTGTGTCCAACTCCTCCGTTTCCTCATCTAAGTCAGTGGTTCTCTGTGTGTGGTTGAGTCTGACTGACTGGCGGAAGGGTCTCCTGGTCATTGTCAAGAGGGTCACTGACTGCTTGAAGGTCTGTGCCTGTGTCTCTGCCATCACTTAAGGATGTCACACTATGTTTAGCCCATGTTCAGCCCGAGAATCTGAGTTCATATCCGTTCATGAAAACCCTACCTATTCTCTGAACACGCTATTCTCTGAACAGTGGCATCTACTGTGTGTGCCTCTTTTTAAGCACCCACTCTTGACCCCTTTGGGTGCTTACTCTAGAACAAGCTGGGTGTGGCGGCTTGTGCATGCAGTCCCCAGCACATGGGAGGAAGAGGCAGAGAGATCTCAGATCTCTGTGAGCTCAAGGTTGGTTTGGGACATATAGCAAGTTTCAGGACAATCAGGACTACCTAGTGAGACTGTCTCAAAAAGCCAGGCCAAAGAGAGAGAGAGAGAGAGAGAGAGAGAGAGAGAGAGAGAGAGAGAGAGAGAGAGAGAGAGAGAGAGAGAGAGAGAGATAGAGAGGAAGGCAGGATAGAAGGAAGAAAGGAAGGAAGGAAGGAAGGAAGGAAGGAAGGAAGGAAGGAAGGAAGGAAGGAAGGAAGGAAGGAAAGAAATGTTCCAGGACAGTTGATAGTAGTGTCCCATGGAGCCATTAGACCATGGAAAAACCTAAAAGCCTTAACTCCAACTCTAAGGTTTAAAAACCCATGGGCTCCATCTCCCTCTTTCTATTCTGCTTGCTAGGGAGACTGCTTTAATCCACAGTCCAGGAAAAGGCAGACTACCATCCTGAATTTGGCCCTACCTGGCTTTAACTGTTTTCTTAAAAAGACCCAAGGATAGGCATATGATTCCCTATTTGGTAACTGACCCACAAGCCTCAAACCTCACAAAGAAAGTCAGCCATGGGCTTGGCTCCACCCCAGTAGGCAGGAATCAATCATTCCTCACCTAATATAAAACTAGAAACGTTCAGCTGAGTAAGAGAATTCAGAGAAATAACAAACAAAGGGGTAAACGGCGTTAATAAGATGTGCACACAGTAGATGCCGCTGTTCAGAGAATAGCGTGTTCTCATGAGCAGAGCACCTGGAGAGAGTGAGGTGACAGCCAGCCCTGGAAGTCAGGTAGGGTTTTGATGAGTGGATATTACTGCCTGCAATTTATTGGCCCAATAAACAGGCAGAACATGGAGGGTAAATAAATGTAAAGCAGCTTGGCAGTTTAATGTGGGTGTGCACACAGGACAAGCAGCTGCTGGGGTGGGCTTTCATGAACTAAGTGAAGGCCTTTCCCGGCAGTTTCCACGGAATCTCATTTTAGGACATTTTTGTATATCCCCCTCCACATGCATAGACAGGTGGAATAGGTTCTTAGAGGAGGCAGGAACGGGAGATGAATAGTTAGTTCCCAGAGCTTTGGTAGGGGCTTACGGGATGTCTAGCACTTTGTTGTCTCGTCCCCTTGGAATCCTTGGAGACCCCGGAGTGTGTCACCTCCAGAGGACAGTGAGAACTGTCCAAGTACCTTGACTACTGTCTCTGGCAGAGTAGAGTCCCCACCTCCCACCTGAAGGGATATTCTCCCAGGAGGAAGAAAGTGCTGTCTTCCTTGTGTGTTGTTTTGTTGCCCAACACAATCACAGCAGATAAGAAACTTTGCATATGTTTAATGGGGTGCATCCGATTCAAGCTTTCCCCTTACAAGGACAGAGACAGCACCTCCTATTCAGTTCTGCATCCCACCCCCTGGTCCAGCAGCTGCTGAACAGAGAGTGCTCCAACTCAATTCATCTTTATCTTTTTGGAGAAGGATGTATCAGGTGGAATGTGAGGTTCTGTGAAGGATCTGACGAGGGCTATGAACCCTCTCCCCAGGGAAAAATCTACTTATGCAACAGGACTTCTAGGGCAGGAAGACCGAGTCTTGCGCTGGGAGACAGCACAGTCACCATAGTGCTCCCTGTGTGCGCAATTCTGCAGCCTCCACTTGGGCCTTCCCGGTGAGGGGGAAATCCACTGTCTCCCCACTTGGGGACAGTGTTAACGATGGAAGGAATGTTCTTTGTATAGTGAACAGCAATCTTCCTTTCTGGAACTCACACCCATTCTCCTCTCCTGATCAGTTTGAAACAGAGAAGGAGCTAGACATTTGCTGCAAGGGATTTTCTCCATTGTGCACAAACTGCTTTTCAGATGTTTGTGAGCACAGGTCCAGAGCCTTCACAGGCTTCTCTTACTTCTACTTCTTTTGCCCAGATGGGATTTACATCTCCTTCCTAATCCTAACCCTGTTTATCAGCACCCTTGCTAACATATGAGGCCCAGGGAGTCGCAGAGGACACGGATACTTTTTATTCCATCATTTCAAACAATGCACAGGCTTGATGTTGCCTAAGTAGCCTTTGTTTCTTGGTGGACTTCTCACACCATTGACCCTTAATTAGCAAAGAGTCAGTGATGCGCCCAAGCCCTTGCTCAGGTGTGCGCTTGATAATACCCATCTCCCCACCGGGCGTTTGTGCCACTTGCTGTTTAGATCTAATTACGCTGCCTTTACATTTATCCTTGTTAAATGCCACCCTATTAGATTTGCTCCTTGAGTCCAGTCTAGTGAGACCCTTCTGAATCCTGATTTTGGCATCCCACATATTAGCTCATTACTCTCAGACAATGTGTTTAATGGGTAATAAAGAGCCACCGTTTCCAGACTCTTTCTCTGGCCAAATGCTACACTTTACACAGCATAGTAGCCCGTTCCAATTCTTTAAAGTGTGTGCTATGACCCTGGGTTGGTTTTATTATTTATTTCATTGAAACAAAATCTTTCCATGCAGCCCAGAATGGTCTGAAAATCTCTATGTGGATTAGGGCATCCTTTGGCCTTAGCCTCCTAAGTGTTGGCATTATAGGGAATGTGCCATCATGCCCTGTTGACACCCATTTTATAGAAGTGAAATCCATGAAAGCCCCCATAAAAGCTGAGTAACTTATCGAGAGTCACACAAATACATAGGAGAGTCAGACTGTAAGCCCTGGGTCTGCCCCAAAGAGGGTGTGCAATGCCACTGTACCAGGCTACTGTACACACAACCACGTTTTAGACAGGACCAGCCAGAACCAGTGCCCATGGCAAACACTATGGACTACCTCAGCCAGATCTCTCCCTCTTTATTGACATGCTATCTTTCTCCTTACCCACTTTTATCCCAAACAACAATGAGAGGAATTTTGTTGACTATTTTGAAGAACTCAGATCAGGAGTTCATCATTCTACAATTTTCCTTCCAAGGAGTAAGTGATGGAGGCAGGGCAAATCCTGTAAGGGTCAGTTCATCCTGACCTCTGCAAATCACAAGTTATCCTAGTTCCTCTGAAATCATCACTGAAGTCGAACCTAGACTCTTACCGAAGATAAGTGTCTGAACCCTGTCAGTTTGTCATCGTAAGGGGTGTGGTACACATTCTGTTAATCGGCCTCTAAAAGCAACAGAAGACAGTTGAGATCTTCTCATTATTCTTTTCTTAAACATGTTACCTATCCTCCTAATTAATGATAGTTGCGCCTTCTAAGACTTTACACAAATGATGATAAGCATTCTTTAGAATTTCATCCAGTTTGAATGTGTCTGTCAGAGCCAGTCACTTATGCCTAACCCTGTCCATGACTAGTTTTTATTCTTGCTGGCTTTTACTTCGGAAAAACTAGTTACATTTTTCATAGTTTATTTTCTCACAGGTATCTTTGACCCAAGACCACTCTGGGATAAAGGAAAAGAAGTATAGAAAAAGGAGAGGCCATATTTCTTCCAAAGATGATTTGGAATATAACAGTTTAAAAAAAAAGAAAAGGAAACCAGGTGGTGGAGGCGCACACCTTTAATCCCAGCATTCAGGAGTCAGAGGCAGGTGAATCTCTGTGAGTTTGAGGCCAACATGGTCTACAAAAGCTAGTTCCAGGACAGGATCCAAAGCTTCAGAGAAAAACAAAAGAAAGAAAGGAAGGAAGGAAGGAAGGAAGGAAGGAAGGAAGGAAGGAAGGAAGGAAGGAAGGGAGAAGAGAAGATGAAAAGAAAAAAAAGAAAAGAAAAGGAGAAAAAGGAAGGGGAATAGAGGCAGGAAAGGGTTCTTGTCTTCTGTCCTTATTCTTGATCACAAAAAGACCTCCATAGGAGACAAACATCACCACTAACAAGGGGTTGGCGCTCCCCGGGCTTCTAAGTATTGCTCAGAAGCTCTTCCTTGTCAGATGGTTTATGGTTTACTTAAGCATCCTTTGCCCATATTGGGCATAACTGGATAGGTAAACAGTGAGGACCATCAGGTTTAGGAGTTGGACTCTTTCAGAATGTAATCGTGTTTCTACCATCTATCACTGTGACCTCTCCCTAGTTCTCTCTTCTGACACCCCTGTTTGACTGATATTTCATGTGTGCCTAGGTAGGTGTTAGCTCATTCATGCCATATCGTTTATTTGCTTATTATCTTGTATATTATATAATGTTTCATATAAATGTTTTATATTTATTGCGGGATGTTCCCACATCAGTCCATGCTCATAACATTTTAGCAGGGGTGAAATCAATGCAGGCCATTGCTGGTATGAAATGAGGTATCAAACACAATGAGCTTTCCCCTCAGAGCCTTCCCCAGGAGCTTGTGTCCTAGATTGCATCAAAAGGAGGATGTTGAGCACCAGCATTCACCACTGTGGGTGCCATGTGACCGCCTGCATCCTCAGACTTCTACTTTCATGACCTACGTTCTGTGACGGACTATACCCTTCAACTACATGACAAAATAAATCCTTTTTGTCATTTAAGGCATTTAGTGCTCTTTCTTAAGGGCATTCTATCGGGGTGTTTATCAAACTGTTTTGTATGGAAGCTAAAGACCCAGAATTGTAGCGAATCCCCATCTACATAGATTCACAGGTGTAGAAGGGAAAAGGGGAAAGATCCCAGAAACCATCAAAGCCACCTCTCATCAGTATGTTGGTGGTTAACAATCTGCAGAGACACTCGCCTAACATGACATGACTAGGCTTCAGTATGGGGTTGGGGAGGCGCAGCATCTGGGGAAGCTGGCTGGATCTGAGGTTAAGTCAGGACTGGAAAAACATGCAAGGAAAAGGATAAGAGAAGTATAAGTGGGCTAAGAAGCTGCCAAGTAGAAATGGGGGCCTGAGAAAGTCTCTGCCAGTCCAACAGGAGCTCTGCGACAAAATGCCTATTTAATTGAATGCTACACTGGGCAGACAGCCGTGCTCACCACCTGCCTGAGGTGGGCCTCAAAAGAACCTACTGTCCGAGGTTGTCAGTCATCCACAATACTCTGAGCCCTGCTGTGAAGCCTACTTTGTTTGTTTGTTTTTTTTTTTTGTTTGCTTATTCATTTGTTTATGAGACAGAGTCTTAGTATATTTATCAGGCTGACTTTAAACTCTTGAGTCCCTACTTCAGCCTCCTGCATCCTGGGATAGAGATGAGGATGACTTTGACCAGGTACAAACCTGCCCGGAAGTGGGACACAAAGAAGGCATGCATGATTTCCGGTCTTCTACACAATAAGCCTGAATCTGGTGTCAACTTTATGGAAGTTCTAGATATATGTATTTCCAGCAGCTTCTTAATAATAGTAATGTTTATTTTTCTCCCTTGTAAAGTAAAACTATTGTTTTTAACACAGTACAAATGCCAAAAATGGAAAGACAAACACACAGCCCTGCATAAATATAAATACATTTATATATTACATTGTATAAATATAAATGTATTTTTATTATATGTGTGTACCTATCCGTGAATATATGTGTGTGTATATATATCAAATGGTTTTTCATTAAAACATTTTGCAGCAGGCATTTGGGCAGCAATTGAAAATGGCCTGAGGTGTCTCCAGAGCCGGGGTCAGTGAACTCAAAACAACCTCTTGAATTTTCCATTAGTGCATAGTTAGATGAAGTAATAAATAAATTATTATTAAGCACTTTGCAAATAGAGTGTTATGTAAATGCTAAATAATCATAATAATACAGTAGTATGCTGATCTTGATAAACGGGTCGACTTTTATGTCATTTAAAATGGATGGCGCAGCAATGTCTGTGAAGATGAATGAGGTCCATGCCCATGGAGCTCAATAACACAGAGACTCTTCTGCTTGGAGGCGTGGGCCTCTTCCGGAGTGGCTGCCTTCTCTTCCCCTGGTCTCTGTGGGACAATTAGCGGAGGAGAGGGGTTCTGGCCCAGCTTTAAGGGGTTGTAAAAGGCTCCTATGTAGAGATATTGAAAGGAGACCTAGGTGAGCGCGCAGGGATTTGCATTTCTGAGAAGTCAGGGCTAATCTATACCAGGCTGGGGGCAGGGAATTAACATTTATTGAGCGCCTCCTGTGACCCAGACGCTGTGCTCGCTCGGTGCTCCGTGTTTATTATCTCATTCATCCTCCAGGCCAGCACATTAAGGTAATAGAGGAAGGGAATAAGGCAGAAAGCATTGCTATTTTCCGTAGAAAGGCAGAGGCTGACCTAGCCCAGGAGCTGCTGTTCGCGTTCCGCTTTCCCGGGTAGGAGACGAAGGGGGTTGGGGGAGAGGCCCCAGGAATCAGTAGCCGCCAGATGCAGTGATCCCTCCATGCCCCCAGTTGCTGGTACCTTTCAGAAAAAGCATTTGTGTGATGAGTGACATCTTTCTGTGGAACTGCACCCAGCGTCTGCTCCCACCAGACTTAACACACACCCCACAGCCCGATATGCCCCGATTCAAGCTCTTCATACCTCTTAACAGTGTTTAGCAGATGTTGCTGTATGCACAGACGTGAGCACAGCATTTCTTCCGTGGTTGTGTACATTATTTCAATCCTTACAACAGCCCTTGATTCACATCGTATTGCTTCTTAGATGAAAATAGAGTGTGTTACGTACCTTGCCATATTCCCTACAAGTGTAAGAAAGAGGAGGTGAGAACTAGGTAGCCCCATAAACCCTGGAGCTTTTAACTGTAGGATTCTCTTGTTCTGCTGCCTGTTGGCTAGGAGATCTAAGGGATTTGTTTTCCCTTCACCCATGACTGGGTTATGCTCTTCTTGATTAATTACCTTTTGTTTAACATGTAAGATTTCAGAGGTATAAATACACCTTTAAGACTGGCTGTGTGTTTGTTGGCTAACACCTTTGTTGAATAAGGGACATAATAAATTGCATATTTCAAGAGTACAGTTTGATCATTTTTGACATTTATATTTGACTGTCACCACAACCAAGAACCCGAACCTGTTCATGACCACCAAACTCTCCTTCCTTGCAATATAGCCTTTCAACCTTGTCCGCTCTCCCTAGGCCACCAGTGACCTGGTTTGTCTTTTTTTCCCCTCTATTGTCACTGCATCTAGCTTGCATTTTGTAGAATTTTGTCTACAAGGAATCTCACAGTATGCAAGTCTTTTCACCTGGCCGCTTTCACTCAGTGTAATTACTTTGAGATTCCTATGAGTATTTTGCTTTTTTTCTTTATTTACAGAGATACAGACTTAGAATAGTTAGTATATGTCTTACATAGTGTTTACATTGAACCCAATCCAGACTCCAAATCAGCTTCTATCATTTATGGTCTGTGTACTAAGGGAAACTTTTTCTTAACCTGTCAGAGACTTGGTTTTTTGTTTTTCTGCCTGATTTTCATCTATGAAGTGGGTAAACTGCATAGCATACGATTTATACATGGACGGCATTTGATTTTGCTACTAAAATAAAAATTGAGATACACAAGTGTAAGAAAACCCATCTACATCATCATATTGAGCAAAGCACTTGATATGCACTACAGATTTAGAATTTGATGGGACAAAGGGAGGGATACGTTAATTCAGTTCAGAAAACTAAACATTTCTTGTTTGTCTGACATGCGAAGGATATCTCTGACTTGGAGAAATTCCTGTTTAGATTGGAGGGATAGGCGATGAGAGATATAAATCAAGTCATTTCGCTGTTGAGAATGACCTGGATTCCAAAGACATTTGGAAGGCAGAATCAATAGACCAGGTGATTGCCTAGAAACAGGCAACAAGGGGAAAGAGGTTGGGTTAGGCTCTTCACAAAAGCAGAGAATTTAGACAAATAAATTTCTGTAAACAGGTATTAGGGAGAGTTCTTTGGTGCTTTGGCTTAGGCCGTGATGGAAGATCCAGTTGGACATCTCCAACAGCCAGTTGCATTCCTGCACAACTAGCAAGAAGTTCAGGGTCGAAGACAAAGACTTGTGAATTTTCAGCACATAGGAGGCTGAAGCCACGGAGGGAGTGGGTTTACCCAGGGAAAGCATAGGGAAGGATCATAGATGATTAGCACGTTGTTAAACAGGACCACACAGCAGAATCAGAAGGCACACTGAAATATCCTCACATGGACCTGCTATTGGAAAGGGTTCCAAGCCTGCTAATTTCAATCATACACCATTTAACCCAAAGCATTAAGTGCACACTCATCTGTGTGCTATTAAAATGCAATTCTAGAAAGGGGAAAGCACTTCAAAGCAAACTCAAAAGACTACCTGGTGTGGCCCTTTATCTAGGAAGAACACTGCTGGGGAATGGTAGATGGAGGCCCCAGTGTGACAAAAGAGATTTTGATGCCAAATAAAAAAGTCTCACATAACTACTGTGTCTTTTTTTCCTATTTTTCTTTCATCAAAAATAGATTTTTTTCATACAACATATTCTGATTATGTTTTACCCTCACCTAACTCCTTGAAAACTCTCTCCCACCTCCCCTCCCATCCAAATACACACCGTTTCTATCTTTCTTAGAAAACAAACAGGCATCTAAAAAATAATAATAAAGATAAGATAAAACAAAAACAAACAAACCAAAAGAGTAAGAAACAAACAAGCAAATAGAAGAAAAAGATCTAAAGAAAAAGCACCAAAAACACACATTGGTGTGGGGACACTAACGTTCACACACACAGGAATCCCTTAAAACAGGAAACCAGAAGCCATGATAGATGTGCAAAGGACCTGTAAGGTTAAAAATAATTCCCTTACAAAACACTGTGAGACAAAGAACTTCCAAAGATGTCAATGAGTTCATTGTGTAGTGGCCGTTTACTGCTAGGATTGTAGGAACCCCAGGGGCCAGGCACACCAAGGAGACATTGCCCTCTAAACACAGCAGGACCAGTGCACAGATGAACCCACAGAGACCGTGGCCCTGTGCACAGGACCTGCACGGCTTTGCTCCAGATAGGGTCCTAGAACTGAAAGGTAAGTGGGCAAATGCCCTTCCCTAACCCTATCTTCAGTAGATGACTACTGGAAAATGAAAACTTACTTCTCTCCTATGGACTTTCACTGGAGATACAAAATAAATTGTGGTTTCTGGTATTTTTTTCTTTTGCAAGAATAGAGAGGGTTATGAATTTGTTTTATGATACTTAGTTGTATGTTGAATTCCTCGTCCCTGAAATTGTCCCTCCATGTGCCCCTGTGCCCTTGTACCCCCTTTCCTGTATCATTGAATCATTGAATAGGTGGTTAGTACCTTCTGTGTTGCATATCATGTTAGGACCTAGAGACACAATGAGTAATGGTGCTTCCACCAAAGAGAACCAGAGAATGCATAGTTTCAGGATACTCAGCTCATTTTCAAAGCACTCGCCATGG